>NW_008604175.1:0-42671 GCF_000691845.1 Merops nubicus | reverse complement strand
TAGGGAAAGTCTGAAATATTTAAAGGAAGCACATCCTGTGAATGGGATTTGAACGTAGGAATTTGTACATCTGGGTGGAAAAAGATGAAAAGAATCCGAGTGGCAAGGAGAACTCCGCTACTGGATTGTCTTGGTTTGGAGATAAAGGCACATAATGTGAATTGTGGTTTTTTTTTTCTGTTTGTGTGGGTTTGGGTTTTTTGTTTGTTTGTTTTGTTTGTTGTTGTTGAGCATTGAGAAATTTGAAGCTTATACTTCAGAAAAGACTAGCATCATTTAAAGGAGATTTGTCCGTGGTTTCCATAATAAGACTATGGCAATTCCATTTTCTGCAGTTTCTGTAGAGCCTGAATTTTATCAGGACATTTGGGCTTTGCAAAATCTTCCTGAAGAACTGAGGGGAAAAGGAGGCTGACCACAGGGATAATCTCTTGCCTATGCAGTTGGGTGTCTCACATGAGCCTTGTGAGAGGTGTGGAGATGGGAGCCCAAAGAATTCAAGGTTTTGCTGTTACGGCTTCCTCAGAGCTTAAGTGAAGTGTCAGAATAAGGCTTGATACCAGCTAGGTCTTTAGAACAGATTATTCTGTTTTGCTGGATTTAATTAATCCTGTATATTTCACACACAAATACATGTATATATAGTTAAGCTTGTGTTTTGTCATTTCCAGCAGCTGGAATTTATTGTGGATTGAAACATACAGGTTTATCTGCCTGACCTTTTGCTAATTATTAGATTGAGATAAGTGTGTATGTAAGTGACAAATTGCCTTTAATGACATTTAATCTGCACACTGACATTAATGGCAGGTTTAGCAGCCTGGTTATAGTCTTTGTTGCCGAGAGACGAAAAGAGCAAGGACTTTTATCTTAATTTGACCTTATTCAAAAGGTGTTTGTAGTAGTAGTCAATTCCTGATTAACTTAATGACCTGTTTTACATAGGAAGCAGGCAAACACTGATATATGAAAGGGCCTCGAGGTGATAGATTACAGAGGTAGCACCATTGCCAGTTTCCCTCTCTTAAGGTATGGGGGAGAGAGAAGTAGGAAGGTGAGCAGTCCCAAACTCTTCCTGCTGGGACAAGGAGGATTGATGCCACATCTAGAACGTGTGGCTGGTAAAGCATCCATTGAACGTTGGTGGGAACAAAGAGCCCGTGTTGGACTTTGCCCAGTGATTTTCTGTGTGGTCCCAACTTCTGAAACAGGGATACACACAACTCTACACGTACACTGCAAGAGATAGGTGTGCATCTCAGGAGTGCCTGCTGCAAATTGTGGGGTTTTTGTACTTCAGTGGCAGCTGAGAGTCACTGTGCTGGGCAGCTTGGTGGGTTCTCGTTGCTGCGATGCCATCAGGTGCCAGGAAGGTTTTCCTTCTTAGAATCCCCAGGAAATAATGAACGTAGTGAAAGTGCCTCCATCGGGTGCTGAGCTGAGTCTGTCTGGGTATGATTCTGTGCTGTATTGGGGTCAGCCATGCCCTATTTCTGTGACAATGAGAGACTGTAGATCCCTAAGGGTAAGCAGAAAAGAAAGCCCAAGGTGGAATACTCGAGTCCTTCTCTCGCGTCACCCTGTGGTATATTTACAGAATGATTTAAGAGGGACTTCAGAAACGAGAGCAGAGGTTATAAACTGCTTTTAGTAAAAGTAAACACCTAAGCAAATCATTCAAGAACCCATTAAATGGCTAGACAGCTCCTATAAATACAGTTCATAATGCACTTAGGAATGCTCCAGCACTGGTGGGCTTTCCTGTTAGAGCTCTTGAAAGTTTCATTTTAATGATGAAAATTGTTCCTCGCACATCGCTGAAAAAATGTGAAGATGCAGTTCAGAAGATAGCTGGAAGGATAATAATGTACCTTAAGCTTGTAAACCAATTAATTTGTAATTAATATATGGTTTAATGTCATTTTTTTATGCAACAGAAATGCCTTAAAACTAAACCAAACTGGGTGGCAAATTGACACAAATGTTTAGTGAATTGAGATCAACACTTATTACATCAAATTACAATGAAACTGCAAACAGAATGCCTTGGCATGTTGCTGTAGAGCTTTTCAGCTGTCGCCTGCCTTGGCAGGGGGGTGCTGTGAAGGCATCAATCACCGGGCCCTTCCCGAGTCTGCAGCAGCACCAGATGAGCTGGGGAGAACTGGCTGGAATCAAGAAAGTTTCAGATGCTTTGGATTCCAGCTCATTTCATAGTCTGAAGTTTGGCCAGTAGGTATGTCCAGCTGGGGGATGTTCCCTTCTGTCCTGCTGCTGTTTGAACACTATTAATGAAGCACTTCTTATTGTTACTCAACAAAACCAATCTGACACAGCTCCTGTACCCACTGGCCACCAGTGCCAAAAGCCAGGTGGTGCTGCTGCCACAAGGGATGGGAGAGTAAAGGGACAATATTTGCTGCTCCTGTTCCCCCTCCATCTCCCTCAGTGGCAGTATCATTCCAGAGCTGGTTTATTTCTGTCTCCTTCCCTGGATTCTCCAGTGTGGGCTCACAACATTTGTGTTTGCTGAACTCCAACTTTTACCCAGTTATTCCCTTTCCCAGAAGATAGAAGTTCTTTGATAATTCCACTGTATCCAGGTCAAACTGAGTCTACAAGTTAAAAACCTTCCGAGAGCTGGGAAAAGACTAATTAGATATGTGTGGGAATAGGAAACCAGGCAGAGACCAAAGTGTGGTAGAAAACCACCCCCCCAAATGGCTGAAAAGCCTCATGGGCATCATGTGTGCTAGCAGTTACGTTGTGTCTGTACCTTTTACAAAAGATATTTTAAATTGGTGCTGCCCCATCTAGTTTCTGTTCTCTATTACTGTAAAAGAGAATTTGGATGGGCCACATCCTGAATTGATGTTATTATATTATTACCCAAGTACTGTTTTCATTGTGTTGATGCTGAGTTGGGATGTTGACCCTTCTGGGAGCTGTGATGGTGTTTCATTGCCAGCACTGGTGCAATCACAATTGTATTCCCTTGCTAGTTCCCCCATTTCTTCTGGATTGCTCTGTGGTCTCATCAGAGACCAGAATGCCAAAGGAGACCATTTGGATCACTTTGACTGAGCCTCAGTACAACTTGGGCAGCAGAAGTTGATGTAATTAATTCCTGTTGGAGCATATCTTTAAAAATAAATAAATCTGGTCTTCACTTTAAAATTGCCAGTAATTGAGAATCCACTGCAGTCCTTGGGAAGTTGTTCTAGTGGTTAATTACCCTCACAGTTAAAAATTAGCATCCTATTTATAGCCTCTTGGGTTTTTTTTTTCTAACTTCTGCTTGCAGCCACTGAATTTCATTACGCCCTCCTCTACAGAACAAGAGACCCCACTGTTCCAGTAGTTTTCCATGGTTTTCATTTCAATTTTTCTTTCACTTCCATATAGATGGAGCAATGCTGCAGCAATACATGTTTTTTTCTAGAGTTTGGACTACGTTTGAAATGTATTTTAGGATTCTTACGTGGACATTGTTACAATGCACAAAATTCAAAAAGACCTGTCCCTGTTTTCCCAGTGTGAACTCTTGTACCTCTTGAGGTGTGCACCCAGCAGGGCCTCTCTCACATCCTTTTGTCTTCTATTAATGTTGATATTATTTTTCTAGGACTGACACCTGACAACTCAGTAGGGAATTAAAACTCCCTCACTGATAGTTAAGGGTTGGATGTCTGTTGTTGTGCAGCCAGGGGAGTCACAGTCTTTTCCCACAGTGAGAATTGCAGAATTCAACAAAATCAGCTCTGGTGTCACCCTTTCCTCCCTCCTCAGAAACGGTCACGTGCGCATTTAATAGTTACATGTTGTACAGCAGCAGCAAAGTCCTGTTCATCACAACCTATTTTGTGGTCTCCGTATGTATTGCAGTGTTACTTGGTGGCTGGCAATTACAGAGACTCCTATGCTAACAACCCTCTTCTAAAACTCACCATTTAAAAGAGGACAGCAGTGTACACCAGATGTTTAAAATATGCCTTTCCATCAAATTTACTTCACTTTTCAAAAAGTGTTGACCTTAAAGGTTTATGTTGTGCTTCATTAGATATGGTACATGCATTTCTTTTTCCTCATGACCTGAAATGATCCATTGGCAAATGGATTTGAATGCATCTGCTCCTTGAATTGTTCTGGATTCTTAGGAGCTCTGTGGACTTGCCATGAACTGGACGTGGTGAAATCAGTGCGTACGTAACCCCGAAACCAAACAGAGGCTGACCTCTTGGTGTCATTTCCAGACAGAACTGATAGGTGAGTTTTGGAGTACAGTGCTGGTTTGACACTGATGCTCTCCTTGAAGATGGTGCCCTGTGTGATGTGCCAGCCTGGCTTCAGCCTGGCCTCGGCTCCTTGCCTCTTTGCAGAGGCACCAGGCAGGCTGGGAGGGTTTTGCTGCGATGAGCTGGAAAGCTTTCTGAGTATCAGATGGCAATGTTGACTTTGGAGGGTTTTATCAGCAGGTGTAGGTGTTCAGTAAGATGGACACTTGAGTTTCTGTTTGACTCGGTGTATGTGTGTGTTGGAACTGGGGAAAGGCTGCAGGTATTTTTTTTCCTGCAGGTTTTCAGTGGATTTCTGAACAGATGTGCTTTCTTGGTGTCTGTTCCTCCCACCATTGTCACTTTAGCCTATTAAAGTAATTTTAATTGTTGCAATCTTTCTGATACAACTGTCTGTGGAAAGGAGTTTGTGACAGAATCCCAGCATGGTGGGGGTTGGAAAAGACCTCTGGAGATCATCTCATCCAACCCTGCTGCTCCAGCAGGTTGAGCAGGTTGCCCAGGATTGTGTCAAGGTGGGTTTGGAATCTCTCTAGAGAAGGAGACTCCACAACCTCGCTGAGCAGCTTGGTCCAGAGCTCTGGCACCCTCAAAGGAAAGGATTTTTTCCTGTTCAGATGGAACCTGCTGGGTTCCTGTTTGTGCTCATTGCCCTTTGTCCTGTCGCTGGGCACCACTGAAAGGAGTCTGGCCCCATCCTCTTGCCCCCCACCCTTTAGGTATTTATAAGTATTGAAAAGAACCCCTGATATGAATATCCATGTTTTAAAGATGCATGTTGGACTTTTCTTGGCAGTGACAGTTGAAACACTGCTGTAGTCAGAGCGTAGAGACGTGTGGTCTCGATGATACGTGCCATGGTAGCTGTGAAGGTTGGGGATTTTCCTCTTTGCTTTTTGGTATTTTATTTGTTTAACTGTCAGGAGGGAGATTTGCAGCCCATGCTGCCTGGCCCACCTTCCCAGCCCTCGGTGGTACCTCTGCATTCATACACCATGCTGTAGGAGTAGAGTAAAACATGGGTGCTGAGCACCCAGTGCCCACGTGGGCTCAGAGGGGTTCTTTGAGCTGTCTCTAGGCTGGTCCCCTGGCTGGGGCCCATGGTCAATATTAATTTTTGGTGAGCACCGTCTGATACATGCTTAAAATTCCTGCCCAAGCATTGTAAACGTGCCCATGAAAACCACAAAGACCTGCCTGCAGATAATGGAACCAATCTTGCGTGAAACCATTTATAAAGTTCTTAAGTTTTTTTTTCTCCGTTTGCCTTCATTTCCCCACCCCTGAAATAAAAATACCAATCTTCCCTTTCTTTCAGACTTTCTTATCTGTGCTAATACAAAGCTGTTCGGGGATGCTTTTGTGCCATATGTCTTCACAGTGGCAAGCAGAGGGGGGCTGTCAGCCTCAGCTGGGGGCCTGTATTACTACTCATTCTGTAGTAATACAAATAGTGGATAATATAATAATAATGCAGAAAAGAAAGTAAATACTCTTTATATGGAATAATTGAATATCGCTGTGACATTGAACAATGACTCTTAAAAGGATGGGGGGAAGTCATGCTTTTTTCTTCCTTAATTACAGCTGAACTAAAATTACTATATTTAGCTATTTCTAAAGCTCCATTGTGGTGCTGTGTTTCTGAAAGAGCACAGTGATTTGGGTATGCATGCCTTTCCCTCTCCAGATGTCCTATTGCGTCTTGAATGTGGTTTTATATCTTCATATCTGCGATAATGGAACCTTGGATTTCTTCACCGGCAGTGTGTGAAAAGGCCAATTATGCAGGTCAATATTAAAGAAATATTATGAATGGTGTCTGGAGGCTTAGAATAGCTCTGTCTCACTCCTGCCAGTACTTTGTATGTGGATAACTGTCTTAGCTTCCTTGCCTTTGTGTTTTATTTGGACTAATGAGTAACCTAGATATTTTCAAGTCCCCGTAATACAGTCCTTTCTGTAAGAGACTGGAGAAGTTCTTGTCCTCCAGGATTGAATTCCCTGTTAAATTTGCAACAGTGGCGCTTTATTGACCCTCCTGAGCAAGTCAATTGTTAGATGTTAAAGTGAGCACGGCATACTGGATTTTGGGTGGTTTAAGAGTTCATCTTGCCAGTTCATACAGGAAATGTCACGTGTCCTGCGCGGAATCATTCTACAGCTTCCTCTGCCTTGTCTAAACTGGGAAAATGTTGACTGCTAGGAAATCAATACGAGCGAGTTTAGTCCAGTGGTGATCATAGGGAAGTGCTGTCCTGTTTCAACACCGGGCAGTTGCCCTGCTTGGGATTTAGGACATTCCCTCCCTCCAGCCAGCACTCCAGGACTGGGAGCTCAGCATCTCTGTGCCACTCACTGTCTTGTTATCTGCCACGTCCACAGCTGGAGCTGGGTGGGAGGCTGAGCAGACAGGACTCCCTTCCACTCTTGCCCATTACACTTCCAAAGATTGAAATGTGTCACTTTACAAAGTGATGGACTTCTTGCACTTTTAAAACCAGGTCTTATACAGGAATCTTTGGTGATTGTATGGCTTTCCATCAGCTCTTTTCTGGTGGACAAAGGCCGGTGTGCACACTGGTAAATTCACACTACTTAGAGGAGAGCTGTTGTACTTGCTGGCAAACGAGATGCTCAGGCTTCTTTTTTCCTGCTCGTCTACCACCTAAGGTCCTTCACTAGACACCTCCCCACCCAAGGTTCCCTGTCTGCTAAGCATGTGTGATATATTCTACTTCAAAGAAGTGTAACACCATGTAATGGTGGGAATATATTTTGAGATCCTTGCTTACCAGTTTGTCTCACTAAAGCTGAAGAGTTTAATAAGCTGTAAGACATGTTTTTGTCTTGCCAGGCTCTGTGTTCTGATAGCAAACTGTATTCATATCAAAGAGCAGCTGATGTTAAGGGTTATATACATGAGAGCACCCTTCACGGGAGATGCCTGGAAACGATAACAAAAGTAATTTGACACAAGGCTGCCTGGAAAGGGGAAACTCCTTTACACACATCTTTGCTCTTATGTGCATTTCAATTTACACTACATCAAATTGGATTAGAGTCTGTTAATTCAATTAATGACTACATTGAAAGTTTGCCTTCACTCATAGTGAAAACAGGAGGGCAGCTCCTAATAGCCTATGGATTTAATGACTGCAACTTTGAAGAGTGTTAAGCTAAAGTGAAGTTCAGAATGGCTTGTTAACTGGGTTTATTAGCTGTTGACCTTCCCTTTCAGCATAATAGTAGCAGCCAGACTGAAGAAAGCATTAACGTCCTCATTAGCATTTATCTAAAGATAGTCTGCTGCCCATTCCACAGTAAATTAGCTCAATCAGCCATAAAGAGCCTGAGAAACATTTTCTCACATACGTTTAATTCTCTTTCTTGCCATCTCTCCTTTTTTTTTTTTTTTTTTTTTTTTTTTTTTTTTTTTTTTTTTTAAGTTAGGCAAGTTCATTTTGTCCAGCTTATTGAGAATGGAGCCTCAGGACAGTTGCATTTACAGAAAGCCTTTCTACATGCTTAGATAATTAGAGACCTTCTCCTGTGAGATGAAGTCATGGGAGTGGAATTACAGCGTTTTCAGGGATGTCCTTGGTTTAGCCTTCTGCAGAGATTACTGATACCTTGTTTGTTCTCTAGTATGATACAAAGCTTTTCTTCCAGGTAGTGTGGCTGACTGAGGAGTTGCTTCTCAGCAAACCAGTCTCTTCCCTGTGTGTGAAAACTCCTGTGTTTTGAGGTGCAAAGTGCACGTGCAAAAGCTGATGTGCAGCTTTGACCCCTGCTAGTAGCCAGCGTTACAAAAAATCAGGTTAATACTTGGGAATTCAGTGAGCTTGGCTGATAGAGGCAACAGTGATTTATGAAATGCCCTGGGTTGGCTGAACTGCAGACAAAAAACTTTTGTTATCTGCCATCCCCTCGATGCTGACCAGCAGTGTGCTTCTGGCATGGCTTTAAGGAACAGGGTTTGAGAGGAAAAGAGATTGGAAAGTGTCAAACCTTGTGTACATTTGTCTCTTCCAATGGTTGAAGGATTTATGCCTTTAGCATAGCAGATATTGTTCAACATAAATAATTTATATAAAATTGATTGTGATCATCTCTATATCAGTAGCTGAAATGGCTCAGAGTCCTCTCCTGTATCCTGCCCACAGGTATGATGCCTGATTCATGAAAAAATAATTTTTGAAAAAGCTATAAGCCTCAGAAAATGAAATTGTTTTCTATTTAGTCTGGAAAGATGTGAAGAATATCAAACCCAGTCCCAAAATATTTTGGTTATTCATATTAGGCAAGCTGGTCATCGTTTCTGTTTACAGTTAGGACATAGTTTCTGTTTACAGTTAAGAATGAACTTAGAGTTTTTGCTGTATCAAATCATATATTCCCTTTTTACGTTTAGAAATGAACATTAATACAGATCACTGTGATACTGAAATAAAAATGTTAATAAACAGCCTTTTCCTACTTTTTCAGTACATGGGACAAAAACAGTAATGGCCAAGAGAAATTAAGAAAAAATATTTTAAAAGGAGGCAAGGAAACCAGAACCAATTTAATTGCCATTAGTATCTCACTCAATCTTTATTGCTTTACAGCATTTTAGTGTTCTTCCTTCTTCAGTGTTTTGTCAGAGTTCCTCTCAGATTTTTAGCCCTATTATATACAAAGTGTAGCATAAGCTTCTTTTACAAGACTGTTGTTTTCTCAAAGCTTTTAAAACAAGTTGTAAGAGAAAAGCCAAAAATCAATCTTGGCGCAGAGGAAGCAGGAAGAGGGTGGAAGGAAGAGATGAAGGAAGAGTGTGAAGCTATCCTCTTGGCACAGTAAGTGGTGTGGTTTCCCTGAGCCTGTGGATTTCCCTGAAGTGAGATCCCTCAGCTGTCCTTTGGCCTTGCAGCTGAGCTCAGCCGTACAGCTCTGTTGGAGCAAGAGTTTGCCAAAGCTCTTGGTCCCCCTCTCCTTCTCTGAAACAGTAACATGGGCAGGAAGACTCAGAACTTGGGTTTATTTATGGAATTTTGACAGGAATTTTTATTTTTAAGTATTTTTATTCAATTTCTGTTTACTGTAAACAGATATCTGCTTCCAGTGCACCCTATATTTAGGTTTCTTAAACCTATAACTATTTAAGATTTTATGTCTGGTGTAATATTTCTGTTACAGTAATAATCAGAAGCAAAAAGTTTGATAGTCTCAACATAAGCAGTTAAAGGTACACTCATGCTTCAATATTTAAGAACTTGATCTTTCTAAGTACTGGTCCAGGTCTAGGAAGTACTTAAGCACGTGCTTAATCTTAAGCCCCTGGGCAGGACCATTAACTTCAACAAAACTCTCCATGTTCTTTAAGTTCAGCTTGTCCTGAAGGATCATGTCGAACTGGAGCCCGAACACTTGGTGTCTTGCAGGATAAAGCCATAAGAGCAGCCCAGTTTATTAAAGCAGCTCAGCTTCTTCGGCTCTTGTTGGTTTTGAGGATTTCTGAATATAGTGGTTTGCTTTTCTTCTGGAGCATCCAGTATGGTGGCTGCTGCTGTGTAGGTATTTCAGCTGTGCTTGTGGAACCTATGGTTTGGTTATATACTTCAGGCAAAGTTACCTGAAATAAAATGGTGGAGGATTTTCACATAAATATGATGTCTAAGGGCTGGAAGTTTGAAGAATATTCTTCCCTTAGAGCGCAAGCATGATTTTTCATTTGTGAACATCAGAGTATGTTATCTGGTGATGATTTGGAAATTTCTAACACAAGAGCAGAATTTTGTTGTTCATTCTGATTTTTTTGGCACCTGTTTTACCTATGATACATTTTGAGTTATGAGTCAGATGAATTAAAGAAAAAAAAAGTCGCAATGATGGCAAGGAAACAGATGCAACATTGTTCTATCTTACAAAGTTATAAAAATACCTAAAAATTGATTTGATAAGTATTAAATCCTATTTCTAATAGGGATAGACAATATGAAAAGCTCTGGTTTAGTTTGGGGGTGCTTTTACGTGTACTGGTTGAGCTTCTCGGGCTGGAGGAAGGTGGAGGAGGCCGGAGCAGCCACAGTGGTCAGCAGCCAGTGGAGCGCTTTCCACAGGGGTGGGTTTCTGCCTGGGTGAGGAAACCCCCTGACAGCACCAGGACCGTTTGATCTGCAGCCCCACCAAGGCAGCTGCTGTTCCTACCATCCTGAAATGGCTTTTACAGAAGCCCCTGGTTTGCTCTGCACGCTCGCTGCCGTGTCCCAGCAGCCGGGTACCGCAGCGTTGTGTGGCGGCCTGCAGGAGGGCTGAGAGAACGTGGGATGGAAGTGAGCAGCTCCTTTCGGTATGTGTTTTTCAGGCTGTACACAGCGTTTTTTTTCTCAGCTTGAAGGGAAAGGAGCTGGAGCTGGGGAAAAGCTGGTCGGTAGCACCATCTGCAGGCTGCTAACCAGGGTGGGCACGGCGCGCTGCAGCGCTGGAGCTCGGGGCCTGTGCTCGCAGGGAGAACAAGGGACAAAAGGCACCTGGAAGAAACGGGGAAGAGCTCTGCCAGCGGGAGTGGGCGGAGGTTTAGGGGTTCCAGTGGGTGCTTTCACATCCCGCAGTAGTGTCGTGCCTGGGGGAGGAGGGAATCCCGCCGAGCTGGTGACACTTCCCAGGGCTACAGGTGGGCACATGGTGACACACTGCCCTGCTGGGACTTTGCTGCCTGCAGATGGATGTCAGGACGCTGCCTGGAATTTGTCCTTAACCCTCAGACCTGTTCCTTGTCCCTTTGCTGCCCCTTTGCTGCCCCAGATAGCTGAATGAGCCCTAAGCTGTGTTTTACTTCAGACTTTTTTCTCTGAGTGCTGAAGAAACCCTCTGAAGTTTAAACCTTGCTCTTTTAGTCTCCCTTAAGCAAGCACCATCTGAGGTATCACGTCATATGCTGGAGTAAAAGACGATATGAGGCTGTTCCTGTCAGGGCACAGAGCTGTACTGTTGTCTCCATCCCTGCTTTGCTCCAGCATGGCAGAGGGTGCTGGAGGTGCAGCAGGCCCATGGGGGCCTGGCCACGATGCCACGGCCCAGTGCTGCAGGCTCCGCTGCATCCTCGCTCAGGGCCGCAGCTGGCTCCAGACCCCACGGCCGGGCGGGGACCGTGGGTGCAAACACGAGAAACGGCCCCAGGGGAGCAGAGGGGCTGGTGTTAAACGTTGGCCCTTTCTCGGTGGGCAGCCCCAGGAGCCTTCGGCCTGCCCTGAGCCCGGTGCCACGTCCAGCGCTCGCCGCCGGGCTGGCGTCTCTCTCGCAGGGTTTGAGTTTCTCCAGCTCTTTGCAGCAGATGGCACTCTTTAGTTCTGTTTCAAGCCCTCTCCTTCTGGAATTTTCTCTGGGAGAATCTGTTTTAAAGGAGCCTCAGTGATTTCCCAGCCCTATTCTACATGAGGCTTCATGAGAGCTCAGGAAAGGCCACTGAGTCTGGGAGGGAGCCGGAGGTGGCACGCGGGTCCTGCAAGGTCTTGGTGAGTCCAGGTGGTGGGCTGGTCACACTTCTGCACAAACACAACTGGGTTTTTCCTTCTGCTCCTATATCAGTAGTACTGATCAATCCAGGAATTTCTGGAATAACTTCCCACTTGGGAACCCAGTTCCTCCAGTACATTTCTAGTTTCTTGGACCTGCAGTGGGGAAGGAGAACCCTTCCGTGTTCTTGACCCACTTTTATTTTGTCAGTCTTATCCTTCACTGTGTGTCAGAGCCCTGTCGTGGTGTGCCAATCAGCTACCTGAGGTAATTCAAAAGCAATGGTGACAGCAAACATCACTACCAGTTTTGTAGCCTTTCTGTATTGTGGAAGGGAGAAAAACAGCAACTACAAGCTAAATGAGCCATCACGAAAGGCTGTGGGATTCGTTGTACTTTATCTGCATGAATAAGGCGTACATTTAAAACAGATTCGCTGCAAAAGAGCCAAGATTGCATGGGATGACATGAATCTCGTCATGCAAACCAGCAGGGACTCTGTGCACGTTGCTGTTGCGTGTCCTCCCACTCCCCTCGCTCTGAGATGCTGTTGACCGTAATTGTAGGACAGATTGCACAAAGGACTCGCTTCTGCAGCCGTCCTGGTGATTGGGCCGGGCAGGATGAGGGGACCAGTAATACGTGTCAATAAGGTACTTAGCTGAAGTGGCTGCTGAGCCGAGCAACGTGAAAGGGTGGCACGTAGAGCTTGAAAGGCTGGGCTGCCTGGCTCTTTAGGCAGAGGGCTGGATGTTGTTCTCCTGTTGGCTTTAAACACTGAGATGTTGTCTTCTGACCTATGTACTAAGGCAGTTTTGTCACAAACCAGAATAAAATGTGGTATGGAAAGCAGGTGCCAACCCTATGACTGGGAGAAGTTGTGCTCCGTCCTGTGTGACAAGCTGATCTATGGCACGTCAGGCATCACTGTGTGCAATTCTGCCCAGTGTTTTTTTTCAGAGGTCACTGCTTCCAGGGAGCTAAAATTTGCATTAAAAATTAGCTGAATCTGTGTTTGCAGACATTTAGAGAGATGATTTGTCAGGGAAGATCAAAGTTTTCCAACCCTTACCTTTTGTGTCTGCTTGCAGGAAGAAGAATTTGACTGGTTTAATTGTATAAAATTATTTGTATGTTTGGCTTTTATTATTGTCCACTCTTAGAAGGGATGCTCATTTGGCTTCACCAACTATAACGTGGCTACTCCTCTGAGCAGAAACCACTGTCCCTGGAAGTACATTACACTACAAGATGTCTTTCCTCCATACATCAAACCCAAGACTGTATTAGACTGGTCACGTAAACTTAGTTTCTGCACTATAATTCTTTGCTATGTTGTCTAGAGCAATTCCCAAAGAAGTTTTTTGTTGGTTTTGCTTGTAAATTCTTTTGCACAGGCTTTTCTTATGACATCTTTGCCCTCCACTTCTTTTTTTTCCTCTTTTTTGGCTAACACTTGGTACCATTTTAAACTCCAGCCAGTAAAACCTTATTTTAGTGACACATCATGAGATATTATGTTGAAAATGGAAAGGAATAGTTTCTTAGTTAACCTTATGGCATTGATTTTCTTTTTAATGCACTTGAAGAAACTTTTGAAGTATTTAATCAAACAAACCCTGGTTTTATTCTTACACAGAAAATTTTCCTCCTTTTTTGATACCCTTGAGTGGGCCAACTTTGTTTTGGTCAGATCACATCTAGGTAAGATAACTGGTAATAACTAAATAAAATAAAAATCCAATGATTTCATGAGGCACAAAGCACAGGGTAAGTGGTCAGCATAGCACAGGTTCTCCATATGAATCTTTTTCTTGTGAAAGCAATACATCTGTGTGCAACTTCTGAAATCCACAGGACTTCTTTAGGGCTTTAGCTGAAGCATGTTGTATCTGTTTATAGAACCATGGCCTAAAGCATCTGATAAAAATCAACTGCACTTTTCTGAAATCATTACATGGCCATATGCAGAGGTTTTTCTTGTCATAAATCTATGGAACTGTGATGGACATGGCTAAATTGGTGGTTGTGGGGAGGGTGGAGCCATCTCCCCTTCTGCCTGTGCCCCGTGAAGGGGCTGGGTGAGATAGGTTCAAGTCCTTTTCGTTCCTGGGCTGGTGTGGAGGCTCCCGTTGAGGCAGCCTGCTGGTGCAGCTCCAGTGCTGACCCCTGCCCCACGTCACTGGGCCCAGGCACAGCCCGTGTCCATCCCAGCAAGGTCTCTAACATACTGCTTTCTGATCAGCTGGCATCTCAACCTGGGGACAGCATTATGTTTTCCTTCTCAACAGGCATCCGAATTTGCTAGTGAACCAAAATGTCTACTGTATTATAAACCTATTGGGATGTTAAAATGGGATTTTTTTTGTCCCATACATAAAAAAAAATATTAGCATCATGATTCTATGGAGTTATGGAGTGGCATGTACATGTTATCTCAGTGCTACTTGGCTAGACCACCTCTCCCCCACAGACAACCTTTTTATTTAATTTTCTTACTGTGACTTCCTCTGTCTTCAGTCACTGTCCCTGATCAGCAACTCCTTTCTCCTCTCTTACCTTCCTTTGTACTTTCCCCTCCACAGCCTCCCATGAATACCCTCTGTTCTTTGTAGGTAGGCAGCAAACTCCCATCGTGGAGCCTCTCCACAGTCTGCACTATGCTCTACAACTCTCTTTTGTTCTCCTTTTAATTTTTTTCCCGTGACTAATTTGATCAAATTTAATCAATCACAAATGAAGCAAGGGAGGAGAACAGTACGTGTCTGTTTGATATTGCTGTCCTGAGGCCGAGCCAGACCCTGTTGTGAAGAAGTGGCAGTCCTTCAGAGAACCAGTATGGCTTACAGGAATCTGTAGCATATTTCACGACAGCCTGCTTTCTCTCTTTTCTCTCCCCCCACCTCTGTAAACATATGAAAGAAACATGAGAGAGCATTAAACCACAGAAGACAAATCATGGTCAGAATAAATATACTGTTTGCTAGCAAACTTAAAAATACGCTTGTGGATTCTAATAGCTGTAGGCAAGAGTTGGATATTTATTGCAGCCAAGGCTTACTGTGGTTTATTATGTTTATAAAACAGTTTAATACTACTTTTCTTTTAAAATGAGTTTTTAATTTAGAATAATTTTTTAGGATTTGTTTCCAGAGTACAGATGGCTGATCGCTGCGGGGGTGCGGGGTGAGAGGGAGAAATGTGCTTGTGGGTGTGTTTTAAAAGCGCTCCCAGATGGAGCGTATTGGATGAAATTTAAACCATTGCCCTGTGAACTACAAGTGTGATAAATATAATCAGTCAGTCCACAAAACCACAGTGGAGGGGGGGAAGCAGACTGTTGGGCACGTGGTGAGGAGGGAGGTGAGTCGAACGGTGTGGCCAACAATGTCGTGGCACAGCAGCATCTCCATCCTGGACTCCTCTTACAGAGGGGTTACCTGGTCTGCACCAACCTGCTCACAGCACCCCTGCTCTCATCTGTAACCCGCTGCAGTCCCTCAAGTCCTCCAAATGCAGTAGTCACATAGAGGGGCTGAAAAAAGGGAGAAATCATGCCAAAAAGAAGGCCTAGCTGCTGGAAGTACTGAGCTCTTGGAGCATTTTTCATTTACTCAGTCTTAATTACTTCCGAAGTGTAAGAGTTTACAGATATCGCTGTTCTCTTCCAGAGTTTAGCCTGGTCCAGTATTTTAAACCCCACAGATTTCCTTAGAAGGATTTGTTTGTACAGCTTCCTTTCTGTGTTTAAGACATGTAAGCCACACTGAATAAACTGCACAGATTTTTTTGGACAATATAACGGAACAGGTGAAGGAAATGGAGTGAATTTTAATTGCTCCAAAGTTCTGAGATCTTCCAGGCTCTGGGTAACAATTTTCAGCTAAAAATGGTCTGTGGGCCTTGAGCTGTAGTGTGGGAAAGTATGTCTGTGTCCTGACTTACAAATGAACGATGCAGCGTTCTCCCCCTGTTAAGCTAGAGAAGATGGTGTAAGACAGACACTTGCTTTCTCTTCTTTCATGACAAACACGTAGCAGCTCAGCCTCCTTGGCTCACTTCCTGCCAACTTCCATCAAAAATAAAGTCATCTCTGTCCTGGCCAGGATAAATGCCTGGCCAGCGTGTTTTACAGAAGGATGTGTTTTGAGCAGGGCTTGTTAGAAAGGTGACAGTTTGTTTTTTCCTGGCCAATACAAGTTTAAAGCCATGTCCACACTTGCAGAATTTGGCATGTCTTCTCCTGGGTTGTCCTTCCACCATGCTTTCGTCGTGCCTAATGTCTCTATATAAAAATGGCCAGCCAGGCTTCCAGACTTTCACACTGCCATTTGGATCAGATACGCTTCAAGCAAGACTTGCTAGTGCTCACTTGCACGGTGTCAGGGTGGACAGAAATCGCTGGCACGGCCGCTGCAGTCGTGCCTCTGCTCCCGTGCTCTTCTGCTCCCTGTGCTCCCCGCCCGGCGGGCAGCTTGGCTGGCAGCCTCTTTGCTGAAGGCACCCGCTGCATGGGCACAGCCGTGCGGCTCATTTGTGCAGCTCTTTTTCCAGCCACTGCCTTTGTTCTGCTGCTAGCGCTCGTGTGTTTTGGGGAAGGCCGCTCGGAGCCGTGTGCCAGCTGGCCGGAGACAAGCGTGCGGGCACCGGTGCTGCTCCGGAGAGCTGGTGCCCGGTGCCAAGCGAGTGCAGTCAGTCAGATCACTTGGTACATTTTCAAGAGACCAGCAGAGATACTGGCCTCGCTTTGGCCAGCCTACCCTTCTGAGAGATGAGACGGGAGATGTATGATCTGGTGCAGCAAGGATAGGCAACCGTACTGGTGGTTCCTCTTGATGTTGAAATGGACTTTAACTGATGAGTTGGGTCAAATCTTTGAAAATCCCAGCAGATCAGGGTAGGGGATATCAGGAGGACTCTTCTTGGTGTACACCTGGGTGGGATAAAGAGTGGTATGTAGTATTCCAAAGTAATGGCCAACTTTCCCAGCTAAGATGCAACACTTTTCCTGAGTGTTGTGGTCTGTTTGGAAGGATTCAGCCAGCAGTGGTACAGCATCAAGAAGGGAACAGCTGAATTAGAACCAGAGAGATAACAAAGGCTTCTGCTGCAGGTACATATGCTGCTGTTGATAACTAGGATTGAGACTCAAAGCCTAGAAAGTAGCTTGCCATGTTGTCATGGAGCTGTCGTTTGCATTTCTGAAAGACTGCGTATCATATGAGGACAAGGGTGCTCACATGACAGAGAGCATCATCACAGTTGGCATCCTTGTGGGTGATACCATTAATAAGTCTAATTGCATTGTAGGGCTTCAGTTCCCCATGCCAAATGCTATTTTTCAGTAGCTCTATCAGTTACTGTTGTGTACTAACACACTGCTGTGCATCTGATGCTGGTGCACCATGTTAGGCAAGGGGGAAGTATTCTTTAATTTTATGCAGGTCTCCTTTGTGGAGAAGCAAACCTGCCCTCCAGGTGAACGTAATCCTTGCAGCATTAATGAATTTAAACCTGCAAATCTCTATAAGCAAACTTTGTAAAGGACTTCTTTTGCATCTGTAAAGTGAGCTGAAGCTAGTAGTCATAATTAGAGGAAGCCATTCTTAAAACCTAATATGGGATGTTAGGTCATACATAAATTAAAAGTGGAGTTTAGCTTAAGTCTGTGTAAGAAATGAAATTGTCTAGTAAGACATGCAATGCAAAACGGAGAAGATTTGCTGTAACTTAAGTTTCAGGACACCTTTGGTTTGTTTTGGGCTTTCGGTTTAGGCACAGAATCTCTGGGTTATTATTAGCATTATTTCTGCTGTGGGATTCTTGGGTGGAGCTTGATTTTGATGGTATAAGAAAGCAATCATCTATGCTGTTCTTATTTTGTTTAAAAGGATTGTTCATTACATTGCAACTTAGTTTTCAAAGAAGGTGTAAATTCTGCTAACCAGTGGTGAGAGTTCAAGCTATGAGATTTGTAGCTCCATAGACACTCAAACTAAGGCACCAAACAGCTACAGAATTTATCCCTAAAACAAGATCCAGCGGATTAGCTCTAAACGTGATTCTAATTTGCTTTATGAGTATTAGTTTTTCCCACGTGTAAAATGGAGATATCTCTTTGTTGAGTGCAGCTTTGATCAAGAAAACACCTACTTGAGTTCCACAGTTGTTGTCCCACTCCTCATCAAACCGTGTGCTGTGCTCCTGAGACAAAAGGTGCAGCTCCGCGTCGCTGCTGCGTCAGAGGCAAGCAGCAGGAGCTCTCAGCTGCAGGCAGGTAGAGTTCTTACAGACACAGAGGTGCCATATGGAGAACAAGGAGTCCGTGTTTTCACGGTGATGGATGCCTCAGTCTGTGCCTGCACATCTTGGGTCAACCTTTTCTTTTGTCTTCTCACATGTCTCGCCTTTTTGGGTAGAAAACCTGTTCCCTGACTTCCTGAGTCAGATGTAGTACACTTCTTTACTGTTTTACCAAGGTCTCTTGATTTGTCTTCATTCTGTTTTAAACTCTGAAACACTTGTAATGCAACTGCAGAGCTAAATAAACACAGTATTATGTTTTGGGGATACTGCTTTCAGGAAAAATGGTCCAGGGCACAAATTGATAGTGGAGTGTACTGCACTTAAGAAAGATAGACTGCACACTTACTGGCTGCTGGAGAAAAGACTGAAAGACTGCAGGATTTTCTGGTTCTTTTTCTTTTTTTTTTTTTTTAAGCTTAGGTCTTT
This sequence comes from Merops nubicus, assembly GCF_000691845.1. NCBI lineage: Eukaryota > Metazoa > Chordata > Aves > Coraciiformes > Meropidae > Merops > Merops nubicus. Next base: position 24,147 of record NW_008604175.1, on the reverse strand, counting down.
TTTTAGTCATCTGTTTTTAGAATGTGTGTGGTGTGTAAAATATCAACATCCATAAGACATTATATTTTTAAAAGCACATGTTGTCATCATCTGTCATTTTCCAACCTGCTTCCTGCAGGAAATCCTTGAGAAGCCTAAAGCAATCCCATCTCCTCCTCCTCCTCCTCCTTTTTTTTTTTTTTTTTTTTAAGGTTACTGGTATGCCTTTTTAGAAAGGAAAAATCCAACAGGTTTCTTGTGATCTCAATACCAACAAAAATGAATAGTAGGGCTTTTCATTGGCTGTTTTTTATCTTGTCTATAAAGCAGTGTTAGGGACAAAAGGGAGAAGGGGAAGGCCACTTTCTTTTCTGCCACTGTTGTTTCTTTCCTAACTTTTCTTTATCACCTAGCCACCTGTCTGTCTTTTGATTATAAGGTCCTTAGAAGCAGAGGCTGTGCTTCCTTGAATGTCTGGAAATAAGACTTTTTATTGTGAGTGCTACCACAAAGAAACAACAGAAACAAACCAGAAAAGGGCTCAATTTACATACTGTGTCATACAAGTCTCCTGTACTCCACTTCCAAGTCGAGTGTGACTTCGAAGAAGATGTGAGGAGAGGGCACAGGTAATGAGATGTATTCAAAGACACACAGCTGTGTAGGTGCCAGTTCCCTGGGTGGAGCTGTAACTGGTAAGATCTAAGTTTTTTAGTTCTTCAAGTGTGAGGCTGTACTGCTTGATCAAGGACTAGATGTATTATTTGAAGAAGTAGCAGGCTCATAAATCTCCATTTTCTGGTTGCTTTAGTGATTCATACTTACCTGGTACTCACATAAACTTAGTACTTAGGTACTCACATAAACAGCAATGTAAAAGCTGGAAGTCATTGCTGAAAATGCACCCTCCACAGAAAATGCTTAGTTGTGGGTAAAACCAAAAGAATATTTCTTATCCATAGCACGTGTGTGGTATTCGGTCAAGCTGGCAGTCTGTTTATTTTATCTTGCAAAAAACTCCTGGCTATTAGCAGACATATACAAACCTGATTCTAATGTGTTGGTCCCTGGGAAAACAAACAAACAAAAAAAACAGCTTGAGTTTGGATTGAGCCTTTACATTTATTCCTCTGAAAGTTCATCTTTGTGAAAAGTCCAGAACTGTGGTCCCAAGAGTCCAGGAAGTGTAGTTCACCCTACAGCCTCACAAGGTTCTTTGTGATTTTTTTAAGGTAGAGGTTTCCAGTGTCCCACAAAGGTTTGTGAGCACATATCCCCACTAGAAGTTAATGAGACCTTGGCTTCCATGTTGCATCTTCCTGCCTAAGATTGTCACTATTTATATTTATATTTATATTTATATTAAGGAGCAATATAATATTTATATTGCTCCTTAGAAAGGAAGCACCACAAATTCTCAAATTGCAATAGCAAGAGAGCTAGAAGAACTTGAGTGGTGGTCAAAAAGGAGTTGGAAATTAATTTTGCACACAACCATTGGTTCATGATGGTTTTAAATTCTTCATCCTGCTTTCATGGTCTCAAAAAGAAAAAAATAATAATTACTGTCTTCTGTGCTGGCACTCTGGTAATCAGCTGCCTTTGTCACTTTGCCCATCGTAAGTGAAGACACATCATCCCCGGGTGCCCGAATGTGTCACTCGAGTAGTCATGGTGTTTGAGCTGTGGTGATCCAAGGATATAATGAGGCAAGGATTGTAAGGAGAGAGAATATCTTGTGCTAGAATAATTCAGAGCTGCTTTTTTTAAGGCTCTCTTCACTTGTGCTTCTGCTTCACACAAAGCGTTGCCCATGAAGCCAGGCACTGGGGCTGAAGAGTTGCTGTCTTTCACCTCTGCCAGTCTTACCGGGGATAAAGAATAGACCTTGAAGCTCTGGAGCCCCGTGTCAGTCAGGGGGGCCTTCTTGAAGCTAAATGCATGTGAATGTTCGTAATGTGATGTTCTTAAGAAAGTCTGTTTCCTTTGAGTAGGTTCCATTATAACGTATAATGGGTAAGAGAAAACCGCTTAAGTAGAAATGCATGTTTTTATCATTAACTTCTGTAGCTAAGCGTAGTTTACTAGAAGAATTAGATTTACTTTCACATCTTATTCCTTCTCTCTCTCATTTGCTGTCAGAATTCACTATGTTCACCCTTACTGTGGCTTTATTATCTTGCTGCCAAAATTAAAATCGTACTGATGATAACTGATTTTCTGGTGGTTGTGATGACAGGTCTGTGATGTTTGGAGGTTTGCATTCTTGCCCTCCCTCTGAGTTCCCCCTCCCCTAAGGGACGTCCGTGCCAAGGAACAAGCTCTTTGCCTACGGCACTCATCACTGAACCTTCAGATCAACCAGTTAATATTCAAAACATTTTCTATTTAAATTAAAAACTTACTTCTGCTTAATCTCCCTCTTCCCCACAAAAATCTGAGGCTCAACCTCTTATGCTCCAAATCTAAACCCAAAGGGTAAATGATCTTTACTGTAAGAAACTAATCAGATGCAGGAATTTACTTAATAGAGAAATTTTTGAAATAGATCTCTCCAATAATAGAAACGGAGAGCCTCAAAACACTTTTGTGCTTTTTGAAGTCTTAGCAGAAGGTATCAATAGACATCTTCTGCGGGAAGGATTTAGCCTAGATTTATTGAAATCCATCTATTAGGCCCAAGTCTGTTGACTTCTGGGGGCAGCTGGTCCCCTGTATTATTTATGTCTCGTTGAAAATCTCAGATATAGTTTGAGATTTGCAAAAGGGAGTTTTATTTTGGCAACTGTCCCACGTTTATGCTGCTCGTATGCTGTGTATTTATATACTGTATAACTTGGTAGAAATACTGTCTGCTGAATTGATAGGTTCATGAAGTGCAATGTCACTGCATAAAGGTATTTCCTTCATGGGTGCATTTTAGAAAACTACCAAGCCTAGTTTAATGATGGCTATATATATTTCCTTTAGAAGGCTTTACAAAGGAGATTGCTTATTGGGCAGCATTAGGTAAATTGGGAGGGAGAAGTGAACATTTCAGAAAGTTTAAACTTGTTTACTTACTGTAGTGTTCAAAGAGAAATTGCTTTTGGTTTACTTTTAATCTTTTTTTCTAAGCCTTCTTCTCATACCTACTCTTCCTCACCTGCCCTATGCTCAGTAGCAGCAAAGGAGAACATGAGATTGTGAGAATACAACGGGATTAAAAAAAAAAAAAAAAAGTTATTGGGGGGGATTTTTAAAAATGGAAAGTGCATGTTACTTATTCTAACTGCTTGTTTAGTAGCTCTGAAAAATGCAGAGCATAGGTGACCCTTCATCCAGTACCTAGCTGCAGCACTGTGTGGGCCTCCCAAACAGCTGAAAATTCACATTCTCCTATGTGTGTCCAAAGCCGCCTTTCTTAAGGTCCTGCCTTATCTTCTGTATGCAAGAGAAAAATCAGAACATAGTGAATTAAACTGTTGATTCAGCCAACAAAGGTGTGCAGGTACACTTGTGCTGAAGACCCTTTGCCTGTAGGCACCAGGGAACCCACAAGGGCACGGATCACACGTGTTGGAAATCTCTTTTTCTGAGGCAGAGGAGCTCAGATTGGCTCCTTCCCTGGGCAGGCCAGGAGGGAAGCGTGGGGTTTGGCTGAAGCACAGAGTCAAGGGTTGCCTGCGGGCAGTTAATCTCCTTTACTGTGAGTGCAGGTTCTTAATTCTTGTAAATGCCAGGCTGTAAGGGAATTACAGACTGGGAGGGAGAGGAGAGCAGATTAAAGTTACAGCATGCTTAAAAGGCCTAATACAGGATTGGCTCTGCTTTGGGGGGCTTGGGAGGTGGGGAAAGGAAAATGGAGACAAAATAACATATATTTTGCTTTCTTTTCATTACTCCTTTTTTATGGGCTTTTTTCCTCCCTGACCACTTCCTCCAGTGAAAGACCATTTATTCGTCAGGAATGTCTCCATGCCTTCTTTGGGGAATAGCAGTATTTTTCTCCATCTCTCTAATCCACTTTCCCCCTCTGCCCATATTTCACACCTCTGAGAAAATCCAAAAGCATTTCACTCCCTGCCCCTCGTCAGTAGGTTGAAAGTGTCATCAGGGAATATAACTGAAAGCTGTTCTGCACCAGCAGGACAAAGCCTCTCTGCAGCTCTCTGTGGCTCCTTGACTCCCAAAGCAGTTAAGTCCCAGGCTTTTATTTCCCAGCCTGGCTGAGCACTATGCACCGTGTCACTGGGAGATTCCTAAACCTACCCAGGCAATTAACATCCCTCCTTTGCAGGGTTTCCATTAGGTCTTTCAGCACTTGAAAGGGCTGTAGTTCACTGCTGGAATGTCAGCATAAGGTTTTAATTTCGGAGTCATAATGGGAAATGTGTCTGTAGAGCTTTGCCCACAAAAGGGTTAATGTGACAGACCCAGACTTCTCATGGAGTAAAGCAGGAAAAACTATTTCCATCATGGTAAATAAAAGTGCATTAAAAAGACATTTAGTCATGGGAATAAAAGCTAAAGAAACACATGCTACATTGGGATGGTTTATATTACTGTCATTAACTCCTATGTTTTGGAATAACTCCCAGATGAAGGATTATGCTGAAAGTAGGAATTAATGGCACTAATGTAAGCCATTCTGTGGAGTGTGCGTTTATACCTTTGATTTCAGGGCATGCAGTAAGCAGTCAGTAACACAGCAGAGCTGTGTGTTGTACAGGCCATGGTTAGGAGCTGGTGTGAACTAGCTCTGCTTTGGGCCAAGGGAGCTTTATCCTAGAGACTTAAGACAGCTGGAAGAAGGTTGGGGAAGCCTTAAGTACCCTTACGTAGCCTACCATTAGGGTCTTGAGCTTCTCAAAGTGGTCACCCTAATGCAGAGAAAAATACAGTGTACTGTGCTTTACATGGGGTAGCCCACGGACTGTAACAATCACTAACAAGGCCTTTCCCAAAATTCTTATAATGGTCAACACCTAAAATGAGCAAGGTCCTTTGCAGCTTCCAGGGAGAGAGGCCTTCCAAGCAAAGGAACATTAATATCAGTGATGGAGCTCGGCTGAGCTCCTTGGCTAGTGCAGAGGGAGCAGTAGCAATTGGCTTCTTTCACTGACACATCTGCTCCTCTGGGGAGTTTTAGGCCAGTAAATTTTCTGAGAGGTTCTGAGTTCAAAGCTGTTTTGTTCTCTAGACTGAGAATTCCACCACAGAAGTACTGTATAAAGCTTCAATATAAATGACTCAAGAGCAGATGCTTATTTTCTTCCATTATTTTATTTAATCACTCTTCACTGATGAGATTGCTCTTTAGGATGGGATGTTTAAAAGTCTGCGAGCAATTTAGAAGCACAACTACAAGGAACTCCCATCTTAGTGAAAATCCCTTATGTAATATCTGTATTGCCATGCTGTCCAGTATGTGTCATAGTAATGCTTTGTAAAACACTGTCTCTTGAGCACAGAGCCTGTAGCCCCAAGTACCAATGGTCCTGACTTTCTTGGACCTCCCGCAGGTGTGCTCCTCTCCTTGGCGTCCTGGAGTGCCTCTGAAGGAGTGCCCAGGAGGAAGGTGCCATGCTGTGCCCTCCAGCAGGAGGTAGTTGATTTTGTAGGTGAAACTGTGGTGAGGGTTTTCGGAGAGTTAAAATCGCCAATTATTTCTGTCGTTATGAACTTGTGTTAGTTGCTTAGAATTTATTATAATGCTACTATTGGGAGGAAAAAATGGTATTCAGTGTTATTTCTTTGTTTAAAAGAGGGTGGTAACAAGTGAGACAGTTGTTTGGGGTGTGTAGAAACACATCAATACATTGGTTTTTAAAAAATATAGACACGGTATCCCAATGCTTTCTGGTAGAACTGTGAAAAGTTTAATGTAAGAGAAGACATGCTCGTGTCTGCTGTTCTTTTACCAGTTGAGGTTTTGAATGTAGAAGGGCACACAGAAAAAAAGCAGAGCCTTAATTCTTAGGAATGTTCTAACTTTAACAGTGAATTTGAGACATTTTCCTTTTAAACAACTGTGCTATTTCTTGATTGATATCCAGTTTCAGATAAATGCAAATTTGGTTCTGGTTCTTTCTCTTACCCTTTTTGAAAGTTTGAGGTACATACACAAGTCGTGGATCTGTAGGAGTCTTGTCTGATTTTGGCATTATGACTTAACACCCATAGAGGCATTAGCTATAGATCTTTATAGATCTCTGTGGATCTTTACACGTCTCATGGCCCTGGGCGTCTTGAATCTGTCCAATCTGTCCTACAAGGATTGCAGTGTCTCTGGTGAGGTCAGAGAGGGGTGCACCTTTTAGTACTATCTTCTCCTTTCCTTTTCCTTTTCCTCATTGATTTGAGTAAAAGGAAATCATAAAGATCTGTCTGCTTATAATAAGGGTACCCAGATGTGAAACTGCGAAATTACGTGTTTTGATTAACTTCAGTTGGTCTAACTAAACTTTGAAATGGAAACTAACTTTGCTGAAAGCAGAAAGCTCCCAGACTAATCCTGGAATTACACACTGGATTTGCTTCATGGAAATAAGTGAGCTTAAAAAATTACCTCCGCTAAGTAGTTTTGTATTGTTTGAAGAGCCCCAGGAACAAAAACTGCCTTTAACCCCTTCCATCTGGCAGTACCCTTTGTCCTGGGGAGCAGGGGGCGTTACGGTCAGCGGAGCTTGCACATGCTGTGGTGGGCGTGCACACCACCCACATCATCAGTCTTTAGATCACTTTGACTCAGAACCAATCATTCTGTCCAAGATGATTAAAAATAATGATGGGTACAAACTAGCTTCACTAAAAAAACAACATTCAGGGTGTTTTTGTGTGATGATTGTGGTGGGTATAGTCATGCCAAGCTATACAGCGTAGGAGGGGTGGTGAGATTGTGTTCAAAGCACTTCCCAGTTTTGTGGATTCACAAGGTCATGCTCAAAAGTGTAGGACTTCTAGTGGATGTGCCACTTCAGTGGATGTTAGTGTTGGGAATAATCAGAACATCTATTTGCTGAATTACAGATGCATACGTTTGAGAGGCAGGTGTTTCTGGTGAAAATGGCTGGAGTGCCCGTGGTGGGGTACCTTGGGCTAAAGGTCGTTCAGGGCAGAGTGGGGAGCACAGAGAGCATGAAGCAGGACTGCAGTGATGTGCACGGTGTCGTGGGAGCTGCTGGGGCTGCCACGTCCTCTGCTTGCACATTTGCCTGCAGCCTGATGCTGATTCACAGGGCTGTCCTGTAAGACTTGCAGAGGGGTCTCAGAAGCCTTTTGCTTCCAGGAAAGGCGAGGACACGTCTGGGCAGGGAATTCTTCCTTCACGTGGGCATTAAAGCTCTGATGAAGCACATGAAGGGAATAATCATCTTACACTGAGAGTGTATCACCTCAGGAGACACAAACTTGACTTTGTCTCTGGTTTAGACTCAGTCTGTCCACAGAGACCTTCTCTTTTCTCTGCCTCATTACCACATTTGTGAAGCACCTATAAATTCTGCTGCTTTTCCTTACCTGGATTCTGTGCTGTTTCATTCCTTCATGCTTGCAATATCCTCAGATAGTACAATGAGGAGTCCATGCAGAGTCAATAAATAAATTATGTATATGATTATTTCTCTTCTGTTTGCATATTTACAAGATTACATTCTTTTGTGCATCATATTTAGTGCATAATTTGTAATGAATTACATTGCAGCAGCTTTCTCAGTGATTTCAGAAATGTCAGTGAGTTAATTTTTACTTTATCATTTGTCTGTTTTGCTTTGATTTTGAGATTTAACCAGCTTTGGTGACTAAATGCTCAAAAAAAAAAAATAAATCTGCATTCTGAGTGCAGCTTCACTTTTTCTGCTTAAACACAGGATTCTTCCCAAGTGAATTTGGAGAGTAGTTTACTTTTGGGTGTTCTTAGACTACAGCCTTAGTAGGTTCTCCTCATATGTCCATCATCCTAGAGAAAATATTCATATATTTCTTGTTGTTTTATTAAACCTTTTAGTGGTTAAGAATGTCCTGTCAGAGTTTCTCAGTGTCACCAGTACGTGCTTGAGAGAGGGAGGGAAGGAGAGAATATATATGTATAATTTTAGAATACCTGATGTGCAAACTGACATTTACCACTGTACCCTCAAGAAGCAAACAGAGATGCAAGTATCAAACAGCTCTGCCTGTACAGCTCTTGGTAGGCACGCTTAGCATGAGGAGTGAGGGATTCTGAACATCTTCAATATTTATGCTTCACAAGGCAGTTATCCTCAGTTATCCTTTTAGCAAGTCCCATTTCTCCGTGTTCTGTCATGGGCTCATTTATACTAGGCTGATTTAGTGCTAACTGGGGAGATTAGATTGCCCTGCTTGATGCTGTCAGCTAAAACTGAGTCAGTGTCTGTATACTGTGGCCCAATTGCTCAAAGAACCTTACCCTTTTCTGTATTGCTCATTCTATTAGATACAAAAGCCTTTCTCACCCGGCTTCTGTGCTGGGGTCAATTAGCTCCTGAAATAGCTCATATAACACAAATAATAATGGCAGCGCTAATCCTTTGGGCAAGCTCTGTACAATGGGCACTTCTGGCCCGGAGGACAAAGAGGGCTGTTTATCTTCCCTGCACACAGTCTCCAGGACTTTGCCCAGTCATTTGCAGAAGAATTTATTATCGCAGGGGTCATAGGTGGTTTGCACTGGAGGAGATTTTCTACCTTGCCACCATATGGGACGTCCTTGTCCTATTCCTATAGGATTGAGCAGTGCTTCAGGTGAATTGGATCACAAATATATATGTTCAAATAATGCTATCTTAGGTAAACACGGACTTGAAAGACATTTGAAGTGAAGACTAACAGAGCACGTTTAATGGTCCTTCCTGTGTGCACAGAGAGAATTGTAGCTGGAGTGATGCCTGCTGTAAGCTGCCCTCCAGCCCGAAGCTCCCACAGTAACTGTCGCATCAAAGTGTCTCAACAAAGGAAAATGAGCCTCGAGACAGAGGTGGAGTCTGCCTGTGTGGTTATTGTGTCCAAGCTCCTGCACTCAAAATAACTTTGTCTTTTTTCCCCTTCTAAAAGATAGCTTAAAAGAAAGAAATGAAACGCTAGACTAAATTAATATTAAGGATTTGCTAGGTGTCCAAGAATAAAAAAGAGTTGATCCTAGCCTAGGATCCTGCAGGTGAAAATTCTTTTTGAGTTGCATTTTTAGATTTGAGTGTTTAAATCCTTCAGAAGGGGACAGGAGTAGAAGTGCTGACAAGCCTTACACTACTTAACCTTCCTGGACATGAATGATGCACATTGACAAAGCATGGGAAGAGTGAGAGAACAGCTTACCAGGCAGGAATGGAGAGATGTCGACTTCCCTCATCTTAAATGTTTCTGCTGGCCTTTTAGCACTGTAATTAGCGTGCAGAAGTGAACATCATATCCAGATAATCCACATTGCTCTTGCCTTCACAGGAAATTTTGAGCTGTGGTTCTGGTACAGGTATTACTAGCAGGCATGTAGGACAGGAGAGGGATGATTTATAGGCCTGATACATGAAAACAGCACTTCCCACTAAGCACTTTTCCAGGCTCACATATCTATTCATTCCACCTATTCATTTGCTTTGCCTTTTTTTTTTTTCCCCAGTTGGTCTTTTTCCAAAAGACTGATGTGCCTTCTCATTACACACTGGGGCAAAATTACCATCATTATGGGCATAGTTAGTTTAGATTTCTCTTGCCTTTTTCTTTTTTCTTTTTTTCTTTTTTCTTTTTTTTTTTTATTATTTTTTTTAGGGGTCCTCCATCTCCTGCCCCAGGCAGTTGTTTCTGTTGGCCTAGGGGGCACAGTAGCTCATGAGGTTCTGAGCCCTGAACTGTCTGTACAATTTCTGTAGGACTGAATCATCCAAGCTGCCATAGCTGCACACTGAGCCTGCAGACCTGCTGTGTGCTGGGAACTTCCGTAGCCAGAGGCATCAGGAGATCAGTGGGGCCGTGAGGAGAGAAGCATGATGGCTTTTAAAAAGTTCCTTTCCAGTGTTAGTCTGAGTTATGCCAATTACAGACCGTCCTTGCTGGGAGTTTGGATAGATTTCGTGTTGCCTTTTTGTCTCTGCTGTTTCTCTTATCTTCTCAGAGTGCCACATGAATTGGTCCCAATGACTTTATTTCCACAATTTCTCTCCCTGTGCTTTCCCCAGCCTAATTTTGCCATATTTTTTCTCTTCTTGCTGATGAGAAGAATAATAGCAGTAACTTTTCATGCTCGTATAAACATTTGAGATGAAAGTGGATGAGAACAGAACATGGCAAGCACGTTGTACCCATAGTGTAACAACCATTATACCAATTGCTTTAGTTTAGTTCATTCTCAGTAATAAGATCTGCTAAATTTTCAAGCTTCAGCATCGAGGGAACTATCTTTTAAAAGAATAACAAGAAGATACGTTTTAAAATATCTCCTTCAGCTGTGGATAAATCTAAGAGTAGATGACATGTAAGTCTCTTGGGGTGCAACTTTCTGAAGCAAGTTGGATGAGCTTCCCCAGTTACTTTTTCATTAAAGAGGAGTGTATAGTGCATGTTCAGAGTACATTAATGACTACATCATCAGTAATAAATTAGGTTGTTAAGAGCTGTATGTGATGCTATCAGATCATTGTAGCCATACTGCTTTCATTCTCTATTTTTAAGTGAATCTGGACTCATATCTTAAGAAAATCGAAAGCCACTGAGGCCAGAGAGGAGAAGATTTTATTTCTCTCTCACCTTTAAGTATTGTATCCATATCTAAACTCCAGTATGGTGAGCAGCGTATTCTCAAACAATGGAAGGAACATGCAGCACGGAGTTAAGCAAACTCATATAATGCAATTTAATATTTAAAATTTCTCATACAAGACATTTTAATTACAGCAGGAGGACAGGTGTGTGGCAAAACAGGGCTCTGCCTTCTCAAACCTGCTGGTAGGACTCTCTTAGAGCTGACCTGCTTCCCAGGCAGAACTTGGTTGGGCATTGGCACTTGCCAAAAGGTGTTAAGCTTGTTGTTTTGTTCTTATTCTGACTTCCATTTTTCTGCAATCACTCAATTGTACTCTCCCTTTGAACGCCATGGACCATCTCCAGGCTGGTTGTGTGTTTATCTGCTAGTTCACATCTTAATAGAACTGTCCTACAGCCTTTCCTCAGCATTGACATGGGAACAGCCAAGCCTTCATCTAATCATTTAGAAAATCAGCTGTATTTAGTGACTAAAAAGATTACTTTGGTCTGAAACATATCCTTCCCACATGCTGTTCTGCACTGCTTGTCCAGCTGGTTTAGTTGGCCAGTAGTCAAGTGTGTTGGAGAACCAAATCCTACATTAGAATATTGACCTTTTCTTTATTAGACATCTAATTTCATCCCAAGAGTTAGGGCAGTCTTCCTTTATGAAATGTGCTTCCTCATCTGTTCATGCACATTGTAAAGGAGGCTGCCACAGAGTTCCCATCTCCGTGTATTAGCCTTTGCTGTGAAAAGATCCCAACTTCTCTTGGACAGAAAATTATTTATTTGTTAGCCTTTAAAGGATCCTGACATAATCATATACACTGGCTTTTTTTTTTTCTGCCCCATGCATACATAAAATCTGCTGATACATTATTTGAGCTCTTGGTGACTTAGCTGGGGACCATGACTTGCACAAGTGTATTGGGTTCCTTTTTTTGAATTTAGTTAAGTTTTATAATTATTATAAATAACTGGCAGAATAAATACACATTTTAAGTAGAATTAGCTGCTCAGTTTGCTTTTTGTAGTGAAAGGGGATGAAGATGTGCAAAAATACAGATCTTGAGCATTATGGTCTATTTTTATCCTGGCGTAGATCTCTGAGAGTGGTGTGTAAACAGTGCACCAATTATTTCCAAACAGCACATCATCATCCTACCACCTGTTTAAACAGAATTTTACAGCTGACAGTCATCCCCTGGAAGAGACTCTCTTCCAGCACATATTTGATGTTCGAAGTTTAAAGTGTGAAATTACATACCATTGGGTTTTGTGTCCAGTTGTGCCTCTGGCTCTCCTTTGCGTCTTAGTTTATTCACCAGCAAATTGGTGTGTGTTGCTTGCCTGTCTCACAGGAATGTTTGCAAAGCTGTTTGGTTAAAGAGATTACTACCAATAAAAACTGGTTCTAAACATCTGAAAAAACTGGACAACATTCAGATCCCAGATGGACATCAATGGCTTGTGTCCATAATGGTTATTGACAGCAAGAATTGGGATGGGATTTTCATAAGGGCTGAAACATGTTTTTTTTAGCTTGCCTGCCTTAAATTTGGGTACTGAACTGTAAATCACTGTGTTTTTTGAAGCCAAAGCTCTTACTTAGCATACAGCTGTATGAACAAGTTACTTAACAGTAAGCTAGTATGTGGATTTAGACAACCAGATTGTGTGGCTGTTGGCTGTGTGTGTAGTTTTACCATAAATACAGGCCAGCTTACACGGCTTCCACCCAAAGGTGCCTTTGGGCAGGGGTAAGGGTGGGCAATTATAACAGAGCAGCTTAAAATCTCTGTTGTCATTTCCAGTGTGTTACGATTAGAAAGAAGGGTTTTTTCTCTACTGTTAAGAACTGCCTGGTCAGTGTTTTTGGCTACTTCAAGAGCCCTCATGAACTTCAGTCCCATCAACACCTCTACCCATTTACAGCAGAGCAACTCACCGTTCTTTTCTGTTACCACCAGAACACGGTTTTATCTAGTTGCTCCCAGTAATTCTTATAACAAGTCACAAAGGTGGGGGTGAGTGGAGGAAGAAAAGCAAAGCAGCATCATGGAGAAGGTCTCTGGAGAGCTGGACTGCGGGAGGACTCCGGGAAGCTGCGTCCGGGCCGGGTGCCGCTGCGCTGTCAGCGTGCCGTCCTCACAGCGCCCCGTGGCTGCAGGGCCTGGGGCTGGCAGATTACAACTCTGTACTAGTCATTTTCGATTTATTTGAACCTGTTTCTCCAGTCTGCTGAGCTTTCGCTGGCTAGCATCAATTCAGACACATTGCAATTCCTCAGAACCTCCGCCCCATCAGATGGTTCGATCTGTGAGAAATTTAGCTAGAGGCGCTTAGACAAAAAAGAAATATTGTGGCTGGGGAAGCATTTAAGTTAGAGGAGGCAGCCAGGGCTGTTTTATTACTTAGACCTCTGTCACCTGTGATGACCCATGAGAGTGGAGAATATTGATCGCTTGTCACTCACGGCATTCAGTAGATTGCATTGACAAAGCTTGTCAGGCCTCTAATAGCAGGGTTAGTGGCCTTGGCTGCAACCCAGGGGAAAACTCTGCAGTGCCTATTACTTGGCGGCCTTTAACTCTTACAGAATTGGGAGTGAACGTTGACAAAAGTGAGGGAATCATTTTGTAGTTACAAATGCCCTTTCCTGCTCTGTGCTTTGTTGTGGGTTTAATTTCCTTCACTTTAAGACCTCTTGTCCTCATCAGGCATGCTGCTTTTGCTAAGGTAGGGAATTCCATTTGAGATGTTTGCCTCTTCCATTGGCATCTCCAATCCTTGTATGAAGACAAGTGGTTTTGGAGAAGCTGACTGGTTCTTTGGTCCTATAACTGTTGTATATTGCAATGTTTTCTTACAAAGGGGATTGAGAAAGAGATACAGAGCCCAAAGCGGAGCCTGATACCTGCAGCCACTTAAAAATACAGTTATCAGTCACCGTGGAGTGAAGGTTAGTGAGCCATAGCAGATCTGTATTTGTCTGCAGGTCTCTGTCACTGCCACCAGGTCTTGTTACAAAGATAGAAACGTGGTGTGGTGGATTTATCTTGCCTTGACTTTATCTTCCCTGTCATCTTAGTGTAGGAGTAGGACTTGATTATATAAACGAATAATATATATATATATATAGATGTAGATATATACATACACTGAGGGAAGGAGGAGGAGAAGGCCTATAGCATTTGGTCTAGATGACTGTTGTAGGTTCCCTCCAAATGAAATATTCTTTCTATTCTATGCTTTTCTTGAATGTGCAGCTTAGCTGCATGTGTAGGACACTGTGTAAGTGTTCAGCCGTACTTGTGGCCATTCTTGATTATTTCTAACCTCTGTGTAGTTAAGCCTTAAGTTAGAAAATTGGCAGTGTTGGGACCTCAGAGGACTTGGGAAATCCAGGTAGATTTACTGATGTGAGGTCAGTACTCCTGCTACTCCTTGCTTTAAAAGACTCGTGTCTCCCTGAGTGCCTTGGGAATGGCAGTAGTGCACTCGATCAGGTGCAGATAGTGTGAGACAGCAAAGACTCAAACTCCAGCTAGTAAATCTCTCAGAGGAGTGAAGAGCTCCTGAAGGGAGTCAGGGTGTGCAAATGTTAAACGTTTGATGTCCACACGTGTTCTCCCTGGTCTGTTGCTTTTCTCCAAGAAGCCACGTGGCTGGCACATCATTGCTGTCCATGTCCCTCTTCCAGTTCTCAACAGCAGCACAAAGCAGAGCTGGGTTCTGCGCTCGGGGGAGGTTGGGGAAGGTCCCTGGTCATCCATGAGGACAACATTAAATGTTCTTTGCTCATCGAAACTTCCCGTGAGATGACTTATGATTCTTTTTTTGTTTGCTTTTAACTGTGGTTTGTTTTTCATGTGTGTTGCGTGAAGGGAAAGGGTTTTTGTGGGTTTGTTTGCAGTACTGTTTGTTTGTTTTCCTAATGTCTCTTTTTTGAGGTAGCAGAAAAGGGTGGCTTTTAAAACTTAAAACTCTCACCAGTCTTTTCAAGGAAATGTGGTCAATAGTGTGCAAGAAATGCATTCTGTATAGACACTGAACCAGAGAGCAGCTGATAGCATTGCACATCATTCTTAACTACGCTGCAGGATGTATCCATTGGGCACGTCCCCAGCTGGAGCTAGCAACAGAGCTGAACTTTCCAGAGAAAGAGAAAATTAGGGCTGGGAGGGGTTTCATGTGCCTCCTCTCTAGGCTTTTTGACCAAATGTTGTGTTCTGCTTCCAGCGATTTTCTTTGCTGCTTAGGGGATGTGAAGGGATGGTAAATAATCTGCATCTCCTTGCAACATGTTGTTCCAGGAGTTGGCAAGAAGTGTGAAAAGGTAGTTTGAGTTCATATGGGACCTATTGAATTGGGTTGCATTTAAATGGCAAATAAGGATCCTATCAAAACCTAGTGCATAAACTCTCCAACTGTAGCAGACTGCCAGCGAGTGGGCAAAGCTGATCCTCAGCTCCTAGAGCCCTTGTAGTTTTCCCCCAAAATACCTAATTACACAGCTGCTCATCGTGCCTCCCTCCTCCATAGCAGCAGCACAAGCCACCATGCCATCCTGGAGACTTCTCAGCGTCCTGCTTTTCAGACATTAAGCACACTGATAGTTTGGTTTCAAAGATGCCCTTCTTGGCTTTGTGGAAGTTAATGAAGCCATTTTGGCATCCCAGCAGCAAAAATTAAACCTAGCAGAAATAAACCTAGGGGAGATGAGCGCCGTGGTGATGAGGCAGGTCTCTGAGCTGCTGATCCTGCCTGAGCAAAGCATAAAAGCACACGTATGCCAGTGAGTGGGATTACTAAATGTGCTGAAATGATTCTCACTGTCAATACTCAGAAACTTTTTGGTTGAAGGGTGAAGCTTGATGCCACGCTTCAAGGGGAGCTCACTGCCAAAATATTTCCCTTCTTGCTATCACCAGCCATCAGGAGCTTCAGCTCTGTCTCAGAATTTAGACTAAGAACTTCTTCTTGCATCTACTGACCAGTTCTTAAATTCTTCCTATTTTCTGTGAGAGAAAAGCTTTTCAACTTCAGCAAAATGTGCATTGTATATAACATGCCTTCCTCTGCCTACATGAGCACAGGCTAGCTGGTAGAAATTAATTATCTGTGTGACTTTGCCCTAAATTGAAACCTAGCTTTGGAAAACAGATGCCTGGGATATTAATTCACCATATCACATTCAGCCACGAGTTTGAATTCTCTGTGAAAGGTTTTATAATTCATATAACCTGAAATAATTTACACCTAATTAGATTTTGTCAACTGAATAATTCTGTCTCACGCTGCTTCTGCAGAATAATTTAAGCAACTTCATTTTATCCTCAAAATAGTTGTAAATGTCACATTAATTTTGTTGACATGAGCAACTTATGGGAGAGCCACTTGGCAGAACTGTTTGTCAACTGAATGTGTTAGAGGCTTTTCACACCAAGTGCAGTGCAGGGGTGGGCATCTTCTCCAGTGGTGTTTTACACGGGCTGTTAAACCAATGTCGCTCTTTACGATAAGGTGCAAAGCCTGTTACGTCAGGAGGAGGTCTGGTGATAGTTCATATCCTTGGATAATCCAGATGCTGCAGTTCCTTTTGACTGCCAAAGAGCTGAATCCTCACCAGCCTGAATGATCAGATCCTGTTTTGTAGCCTGGCCACCTGAGGGGAAGCCTTTGATGTGGCCCAGACTGAGTTGTGGACTTTACCTGTAGGTCAGCAATGAGGGACTTGGGCAGTGCTGCCTCATGTTCTGCCTGGCATGAAACAAAGGGTGAGAAACCATTGGCACATTTCACTGGCATCACTATTCCAGACAAAATTTTTTGTGGATGCTCTTGAAAGTTGATGTTTGTGCAGCATTTCAGTTAATGTCAGGACGATGATCTTGATGCTCATAAGAAATTATTAAAAGCCAGCATGGCTGAGCAAATGTAGAATGTCCTGTGGTGCCACCCAAGGGTGGCTTCCTGAAGGTGTTGGTCCCCACTTCTCCCAGACCTGGCCCAATTCCTGTCCAAAGGAGCTTGGTAGGAAGTTCAGCTGGCATGTGTGCTATAGGGCTGATGGGGTTAATCAGCAGGAGCAGATTGGATTTGTTGAGGTGAGATATTAATTTTATGCTTTTCCTGTTAAAAAGTAAAACAATATTTAAAAACACAAAGTTACATGTGTCAGATGAGCTTGTAACATAGAAGGTAAGAATTATCTTCAGTTTTATTTGTTATATGGCTGCTACTTTTATTAAGACACTTAAAAGCTTGTTGCTTGGTATTGAAGGCCACAGGTTAAATCCAACACTGGATTGTTATGTGCTAAATAAATATGGTCTATTTGCCATATTCAATTTAGGGTAGATAACAAACATGAAAGTAGAAGACTTTAAGATGTAAGAAGATGCTGTAATAGCTTTTGGAAAGGAATTAAATGTTTCAAAAGATTAAAAGAAATCGAGATAAAGCTTATCTTTTATGATTTTTGTAAAGTGCCATTCAAACTTCCTTTTATATCTGTGACATTTGTAATTTGAGTACTATTAATCTTTTTTAATGCAATAGTTTAAATATAAACTTAAATTATCGATATAGAACGTGGGCCAGAAAGCTTCACAGTGCGGCTGCCTTGACCCATGCTGTTCAGGTTGGAGTTTTCACTTGGTCTTCTGACAGACCAGACAATTTTACTGATGTTCCTAATTTGCAGAGTAATGTGCCGTGGTATCAGACCAGAAACATTTACTTATTTTTGAAAAAGAATAGGAATGTTTTCATGAATGATACAAGGAAATGACAACTCGCATTCATCTGGAAGGTATTGATGCGTGCCTGGAGGGGCCGAAGCCTGATCTTGTGACTGCATGGCAAAATACCTATTGTCTTCTTCTGAGCCTTGCATTTGGCTCTAGGTTTTGATTGTGTGAGGTATTACCTGTTCTAAGTTTAGTCCTTTAGTGAAGCCCATCATTAACCTGGATTCTCAGCTGAGTTGTTCTCACCAACTCAGGTCTCTTCTCACCACCACGGGTCTCTTCCCAGCGACGTGCCATTGCTGGGACAACGTCCTGCCAGTTCCCTTTCTCCCCCATCTTCGCTCATGTGGGACGTATTCACTTGACCACTGAATGTGTTTGAAGAGCTGGAGGATCTGAGGGTCAACCACAAAGCAGGGTGGTGTGGCTGCCCATCAGTACTGGCCATCAGTATATGAAGCAGTCCCTTCTTCCATACAATAAACTGTGTGTCTGTGAGAGATGTGCACTCTTTGAGAAAATAAATGTACTTCTGAGCGCACTGCAAAATCCAGCCTTTGTGGCCATGCCCAAGTAGGAGAAGAAATCTTTAGAATAGCTTCCCCTCATTGTTGAGGCTTGTCTGCAGCTCTTCTGAATGCTGTAATTTAACTGAGCCCGCTGAGCTTTAATCAGCTTTAATGATGAGGATTCATACTGGGTAACATTGTGGCAGTTTATTGGTTTTCCACTCTACTTTGTAAAATTTCTTTTCTTTGAATAGGTGGCAGACAGACTGTCACGTTAACCATAATTTGTAGCAGTTATTGTTCCAAGCAGCTTCTGTTGCAATATCATTTTGATCTGTGTGATATTGGTCTTGGCAACACAGGAGATGTGAGTAGATGGTTCGCTTGAGTGACGCTGGGGTAGTGGGGTGCACGGGAGCAAACAGGTACCCCTTTGAGATGGTGCACTGACTTGAAGTGACAGTCTGGAGATGAGCCTGCTTGTGTGAACAGCTTGAGGTTCCTGTTGTACCTGAGTTGGCACCTGAAGCATTTGAAGCAGCATGTTCAGGGCTCTGCTTTCTTGAAGTGTTGCTGTAAACTGTTTCTGATTCTGTAATTGACTTTCATCCTCTCTCTCTTAGTTAAGCGAATGAGAGGTTGTATGTTTGATCTCTGATACTTATCTCAGAATAAATCCTGATAATATAACGTATTTTTTTAAGGGGTTCCAGCTTGGGTATCACGAGACACAATTTTGGTGCTTTGCTGTGCCCTTGGGGCTCAGTGTGTAGGTGCTTCAGGCCAGAGGCATTGGGAGACTTATCTGGAAAATTCGTTTTTAAATGGACATGTTGCAAATTAATTATACTGTAGTCTCTGATTGTTTTAGCAAGAAAACTGCAAAATAATAGGCACTACCCAGGCAAAATTTCTGTATGTCTTACCATAATAGTTCTAGGTTCCCTCTAATTAACTTGCAACACTTACATTTTGCTGCCATTATACAGACACTTCAAATTCTAGTAGCCGGTGCAGTGGTTGGAAAGCCAACAAGGCATCAGGGCCGTTGCTGATGCAGACACTGAACTTCTCTGTCCCCATGGAAGAACAGCAGAATTCATTTCTCTGGGGAGATATTTATTTAAGACAGGAAAACAAACTCTTTTTACTGGGCAAAAATCCCCTTTGATCATTTATTCTGATGTTTTACATTCATTGCCTGTAGAGGTTTATGTCCATTAAGTTGCATTTGCAATAAAGCCTCTCTGATAGGAAGGCTCCATTATTGACTTCAAGCCTTCCAGGTAGTGGAGGACTTACTGTGGCCAGATACAAACTCTTCTAAGGTTTGGGTTTTATTTTTTTCCTTCCCCTTATAAAAATTATATTTTATTTTCATGTTGTGTTTCTTTTGTCTCTCATCTTCATCCACAAGTCCCTTAGAGATGCCTAGGACATGACTACCAGTATCTTGTGTCATTCACATTTTGAGAGTCTAATCCTATTGGCAGCAGTCCTGACCTGTGCTGAGAGATAGGCAGATACAATGCTTTGGTGCCATCACATGAATTACCCTGGCAGCAGATGCAGACCATGTTCAGAGCCGTAATTTCCAGAGGAGCTGAGGAAGATTTAACATCAGGGCATTTATGTTTTGTTCTTGGTAGGTCAGCTCAGGACCCCCAAAGCAGCCACCAAATGCCCCATGCTGTGGTGTGCTGAACCAGTGCAATCACATTAAAACTGCTGTTAAAAACAAAACGACAACAAAAAAAACCTTAAAAAAATACCCCAACAAACAAAGAAGAGATGAAGATGCAAACTATGACACTGGGGTTTTTTTTGTAAGAGAAGTTGGTCCTTACAGAGTCAGAGCAACCTATGTTGTAACTCAGCTTTCTCATGTTGAGCACATTTTAGCTATAAAGCTAATTATTGCAAGGATTTTCAAATGACTCCCTCCTAGTTCTTGTCTGGGTACCAAAGGCGTCCATGTTCTGGTTTTGAGCAGATAAAATCCTCCTCCTGGAAGCATTTGTTTATCATATTACAGCTTCGCAGGAGCTGAGCTCGAGCCTGACCCGATGTTAAGTGTCTGCGGTAGATTTCATTACATCCATATACTGGAAGTCCTGCCAATATACTGGCAGCAAAATCCTAGTGGAAAATAAATGGCAATAAAAAAGAGAAATGATAGCCTCTGTGAGTGGCGAGGAGCAGAGCTTTATTGAGACCGGACAACCCTGGAGATGTCACTTGGCATACAGACACAAGCCTAAGAGAGTGCAAGTGAAAGCTGATATTGGAATAACGACTCTGTGGCACAGACAGGGGAATAATTTAATTAATTGCACCGAAATTTCTTTGATGAATAGTTATGTGGTGATAAGCATGAGGTCGAACAGTAGAATGAGTTTCAGCTTTTTAATGGGCCAGCACAGCTGCAGTTTTGGAAGCGTTCCCATTTTATTAGGGTGTTTTTTTTTCCCCTCTCAGTTTTCTAGTGCTCGGCGTCTGTGCGTGGCTGGGGCTGCCCATCACACACGTGCTCCTGCATCCAGCCAGGCTCAGCTCCTCAGCCCCTGCCCAGGCAGGAGAGCTGGCCAAAGCCACTTGGCTCAGGTAGCCACTTTGAAATCAATGCCAGATCGAAAGGAAATTGTCGGATGGTTTCTTTATGAATCCTGCATTTTTTTCCTATGATGCTTTTAACGGGGCCTCTGCTGCAACAGTTGTATGAAGATTTTAATAAAACTTTTTTGGTCTCCAGAGGAGGAGGCATGTCTTTGTTGTTGGAGAGCTGGAGGGAAGGGAACAATGCAACACAGCTGGAATTTGAGCATTAATCCTGCAATTCCTGAGCTTTATTTTCAGACAGATCAATTACTCCTGGCTGTAACCAATCTCCAGCCATTTCCTCGCCGTGCAGGGCTGCGTTTACAGTCACTTGGATGCTGCAGCTTGACAGAACCTCCTGACTTTATAGAACTTCAGCTGTAAATATCACCCATTAAACCTGCAGCCACTGTCAGCTATGGTTTACCATGAGCCATTAACTGAAAAATTAGGGGTAAGAGTTGGGGGTGATACTGGCTCTCTGTCTGGAAGTTATATTTAGTACCACTCTGTCCAGCGGCCTCTGTAGGAGAGCTGCAGCATGTCTCTTGTGAGCTCTGGATGGGTTGTGCAGGTTTCTTCAGGGGTTGCCTCTGCCAAGGGCTTGGAGGGGGAAGCCACCATGCTCTGCAGCAGGAGTAGGGCAGCTGGGACAGACCATGGGGAAAGGCTTTCTGGGGATGATCCCTGGAGATCTGCTCAGCAAACGGGGAGACCCCTCTGCCGTTACCCCAGGCTCGGGGGCAGTGAACAGTCTGCCAAAACAGATACAAACTCTTCAAACAGAGTGGAACAAAACATGGCAATAGCTGATAAAACCCGTTGACATAGAAAGGCTTTTTCAAATGCAGCAGAGCTGCACAGGCACCCATTTTTTTGAATTGCATTCTTATCACCCCCTTTTTTAAAAAAATGAGTTAGAGCAATAGCATGTTACTCTCCAGCAGCAGCTTCCCACTGAGGTTTGTGCTGTGCCTTGCAAACGTTCGTTCATGGAGCCAGGGACGCTGAGACCCAGATCCCAGCCCAGGCACAGCCTTTGCATGGGCCTTCCTCCTGGTGAGTAACAACTTGGTCTCTCATTGCAAAATTAATAAATATACAATGAGTTCTTTTGGATTCAACTAGCTTCTAGCGAGGCCTCCATAAGGACTTTCCTCCTAGTCTCTCACTTCTTTCGGTGCTTCATGAATAGATAATACACCACAAGATGCACTGTTATCTTTAGTAGCAGACATTTGCCCCACTTTCCCCTTCCAGCCTAATTTATGTGACTGTATTTTAAGATCTGATTTATTAAGGAGGGTCACTGGTAGTCCTGCATCAAAGCCTTGCAACTTTGACCTTTGCCAGCAACCAAGAGTAACGGAGGGGGGAGCTGCACGGTTAGTTCAGTTAGTTGGTCAGGTTTCTTTTTTCTTGCTTGGAACTTTGCCCATCTTATTATGAGTTCTTTGGAGAAATGAAATGCAGCAGTAGCTTGAAGAAATCGTGGACACTTTCCAGCAGTAAAAGAGCTCTGGAGTCAGTATATAAGCCTTCTCCCCTGGTTGCAGTTAGGAAGCCAAGTTGACAGTATAATAGGCTTTTGGAGGGGGCGAGATGGTTTGTATGTTCTGTTTGATGTTGCAAATACTGAGCCCTCGGGGAGATCAGGAAAAAGGATGTTCTGTTCTTTAGGAAAGGAAAAGATTAACCTGAAATGTGAACTGAAACTTAGGAGCTCTGCAAGACTTAGGCACACCAGAGACAAGTTTGCTTACTTTAATGGAAATATCTTCTGTCTTGTAACAAAGGCAGGCTAGTGTTTTTGCAAGGATTTGATTAGAAAGGTAATGTGCTGTGTGTTTATATAGAAGTAAGAGCCACAGCCAGGGCTCAAGGTGGGTGAATCTTGAAAGCAATTCTCTCAAGATGAGCTTCTGATGGTTTGGATGCTCCTCAGGGTCAGAGAGACTTGCAGCTGTTGTGGAAGAAAGTCTGGAAACCATGTGAGGTCATCGTTCTTCCAGAATTTTCTGGAAATTCTTCTTTCTAAGTTCTTCCATTTATATCCATGAGGATATGTCAAAGACAGGGCAGAACATGTACCTTTGATAGAGCTGTAGGGGAGAAGATATAACCTTTCTCTTTGAGCTAGGAATTTTTTTGTCTGTTCTTAGTAGATATTGGTGAAGACAATATATATGGCTCTTTGTCAGCAGAAATTGTATTCTCTTATCCTTGTCTTTACCTGCAAAGTCAAATATATTGATGGAGTTAGGTTTTCCCATGTAAGCTTATGCTAATCTGACAATGCTTCATCCTTGCTGTATATAGCACCCTCTGGCTTTCACGATTTTGTGGCCATTGGACATGATGGCATATGACAGGCTTTGATACTCCAATTTGGGTGAATGTGGTTCAGACAAAGGCAGTGTGAAAGATGTCTTTATCTCCTTTGAGCCACTCTGAATCTTCTACATTGCTCACAGAACTTGTTTTCCTCTTTTTTTTTCTCATTTACCACAACCCTTAGGACTCCTCTTCTTATAAGGATATGTGCTATTCATTTTCTCTGGATGTTTCCTTATTTTCCTTGGATGACTGACCTTGCTTCTTTAAGACAGTTATTACTGGGTAATAGAGCAATGGTCAATGCTTGATGCAGGGAGATGCAGCATAGGCCAAAGGGTCATTGGATTTGCTGTGGTAGGGAGAAAAGAGGCATCGTTTTAATCCGATTTATACATGCACAGTTAAGTCAAAAGTTCTGCTTCTTAACTAAGTTAGGTGGCATTAGTTAGGCTTTCAGTCACCCAGAAGGACTTCAGAGAACTGGAAAAATGTGATCCCCGGGGTGCTCTGCAGTTGTTTTCAACCTGAACTTGGTGTATGCCATATGCCAGTAATTGTGCATATGCTTGTCTGTGTGTGTATTTGTGAGGAAACACAAGATTATTGGCATTTGGTAAGGGGTTTATGGCTTGTTTTCCTGTACTTCATTTCCAGTGTACTTACAGTTATTGCCAGATTCAATTGAACAAGTTCTTACTTAATGTACGAAGATACCTGAACAGCAAGTTCATCCACTATAACAGCCTGTTTTTAGTGGACTGTGGTAACCATAACACCAAAGAATAAAGGTACCTGAGTCTAGTTGTAATTGCACAGTGGATCTTAATCTGGGGTGATATTGTGAGATATGAATCTATGGCACTTTTGAACTGAAAAATCAATAAATAAAACTTGAAGCACTCTCAGCACTTCAGGTAATGGACATATGCCAGGATTTAGCACCAGCTCTTGCATCTCTCTCAAGAATAGCGTCCTGAGCTTTTAAAACTTGCCTATCCTGCTGGAATTTCCCATTTAGCAGGAAGACTCTGCTGAGCAAAGGCTGATATTCTCGTCTTGCAGCATTTTCCTCCTTCGGGTAAATTGAGTTTCCAGTTCTACAGACTTGTATTTCACAGAAAGGTAATGGGGAAAATTTTAGTAAAGTTTAATGTTCTTCTGTTTAGCTGAAGGAGTTTTAAGTTTTCAAAACACTGTGTGTTTACAGAAAACAGTGATTATCTTATATT
>NW_008604174.1:0-898 GCF_000691845.1 Merops nubicus | reverse complement strand
GATCCCTGCGCCACCTCCAGAAGCTCCTCCCCAGGTCTCGTATCCGCCCCCGGCATTAATAATAACAAGGGCTCAATTAAGCACTAATGAAGGAGAATTGAGTCCCCGTTCCCACTCGCTCCCAGCTGGAGCCGCCCACAAATAAAGTTTTCCTCCCCAATTTGTCGTCCTGTGTCCATCAGCCCCGTCGGGGTGCGGGGACCCCGGGGGTGTCACCCATCTAGGGTGGGCTCCGGGGGCTTTTCCCTCTTTGGTGGCCTTCCTTGGGAGGCAGAGGTGACATTTAGGGCGTTTTCTGTTCAATCCCACTCGCTAGGGGTTCATCATTTGGAGGCACCACAGATCAGTGGGGTTGGGAACAGGGCGGCCTGGGCTTGGTGGGGGAGCAGAGCAGGAGGAGGAAAGGAGAAAATGGGGTAGAAAAGGGGGGAGAAAAGGGGAAAAAGGGGGAGAAAATGGGGAAGGGAGAAGGGATAAAAGGGGGAAGGGAGAAAGGAGAAAGAAAGGAGAAAGGGATAAAAAGGGAAAGGGGAAAGGGAGAAAGGGAGGAAAGGGGGAAAGGGGAAAGGGAGAAGGAGAAAGGGAAAAGGGAAAAAGGAGAAGGGGGAAAGGGAAAAAGGAGAAGAGGAAAGAGAAAGGGGAAAGGGAAAAAGGAGAAGAGGAAAGGGAAAAGGGAAAAGGAGAAGGGGAAAGGGAAAGGGGAAAAGGAGAAGGGGAAAGGGAAAAGGGAAAGGGGAAAAGGAGAAGGGGAAAGGGAAGAGGGAAAGGAAGAGGAAAAGGCAAAAGAAAAAGGGAAAGGAAAAAGAAGAAGGGAGTGGAAAACGACGAAAGGCGAGGGGTCCCCCCGTGCCCATCTCAGGCTGGGGCTGGGCGCGTAGCTCAGCACCCCCACACTGCC
>NW_008604173.1:0-619 GCF_000691845.1 Merops nubicus | reverse complement strand
TGAGGCCTTGCCAGGGGAGGCTCCCGCGGAGGAAGTACATAAACATGTGCCCTAATGCTTCCAGGTCGTCCCTGCGGCTTTGTTCTGCACGGAGGGAAGAGGAGACACCACGGGCATGTTCCCACTCCAGCCACTGTCCCCGCAGCGCCCCGTGGCCCGCACGCACCTTTCCCCAGGTGGGTGTTGATGCTCATGTAGCGTGCTGTCCCTGTCAGGCTCTTGTGCTCTCGGTAGGGGATGTGTTTTTTGGTCTCGGGGTCAATATACTCTTTGGCCAGGCCAAAATCGATGATGTGGATGGTGTGCTGCCGCTTGCTGCCCGGCCGCCCCACCAGGAAGTTCTCTGGTTTGACGTCTCTGTAGATCAGGCTTTTGGTGTGGACGTACTCCATCCGGGTGATCTGGGGGCAGAGACGTGCCGTGGGTCCCACACACCCCCCTGCAGACCCTCCCCTGCTCCAACTGCCTCACTCCTCAGCCTGCACGGCACCCTGCGGCCAAAGGACAGGCACAGGAGATCCTCCAGCCCTGGGAGACAACCTCAGTCCAGCCACAGACTCACAGACTGGTTTGGGTGAAAAGGGAACATTACAGCTCATCTGGTCCAACCCCCTGCAGG
>NW_008604172.1:1195-2247 GCF_000691845.1 Merops nubicus | reverse complement strand
CGTGCCTCGGGGGGGGTCCCGTCCCCCCACCTGCCCTCGCTCATGGGGTGTCCCAAAAAGACACACGGGGGCAACCCAGCCAGCCTCCCAGTTTGCCCAGCTGGCAGCCTGCTGGTCCCAGTAAGAGGCGGGGGAGGGAAGGGGCCGGGTCTGCCGCCGTTCAGGGAAGACTCTGCACACCAAACCAGGAATAAAATCCCCACCCCAAAATCCCCCCAAAATTCCCCCAGTGGGACTCGGGGTGAGCCCACAGCGCCCGGTGCCATCCCCAGTCCCCAACCACCCCAAAAACTGGGCTCAGAGCACGCAGGGTTCAACTCCACAGTTCCCAAACTGGAAAACTCCTTCGCTCCCCCCAAAAAACACCCCAGAAAAAGGGTGTTTGGAGTCTTAAATTTTAATTAACCTTTTTAACTCAGCTCCTGATCCCTGGGAAAGCAGCAAAGGGCGCTCGGATCGGGGGCAACCCCCATCCTTGGAGGGGGCTCCCATCAACCAGGGGTGGGTTTTTCCCTTAAAAAAAGAGAAAAAAATAAAAACAAACCAGACCAAAACCAGTTTGATTTGGATCAACTTTATACAAACGAACCTTATGTACACTCTCTTTTTTCCCCCCCCCGTACACCCCTATTTATATAAGGCAACATAAATAAGATCCTCGGGACTGTACAACACACACAAACACTTCAGAAAACTGCACTTTCTGCTTTTAAAAAAATAGCATCATTCTCTGAAAAAAAATAGTAAAGAGGTTTGGGGTTGTTTTTTTTTTGTGTGGTTTTTCTTTTTTTTTTCTTTAAAATACGTGGTCGATTTATTTAAAAAATAGGCAATTTTCCTTTGCCTTTAGCTTAACCGACGCAGGCACTGGTAGAAAATGGGCACTAGCACAATTTTTTCTCTTTAAAAAATAACTTAAAGCCATTCCTGAACTGTTAAAATATTAAAATATTAAAATATTTTCTCCCCCCCACCCCTTTTTCTTTATCTTTAAATAACCACTTTATGGGCTGGGCATCGTCCCGGGCGGTTCCCATGAAGCTGCCACAGAA
>NW_008604172.1:353-1164 GCF_000691845.1 Merops nubicus | reverse complement strand
ACCGGGTGCGATGCACATGAACCTGCCACAGAAGTGGCGGGGTTGGGGGGGTTCCTGGTTTGCTGCCATGAGGTGTCCGTGGCCCCCACCAAACCTCTCCCTGGATTTCGGGTGCCAATCCCTGGATTTTGGGTGCCAGGACCCACATTTTGGAGGCAAATCCCGACATTTCGGGTGCCGGGACGCACGGTTTGGATGCCAATCCCTGGATTTCGGGTGCCAAGACCCACATTTTTGATGCCAATCCCCAGCTTCCAGGTGCCAGGACCCACAGTTTGGGTGCCAATCCCCAGATTTCAAGTGCCAGGACCCACATTTAAGGGGCCAGTCCCCAGATTTCAGGTGCCACGAGGGCGAAGCGCGTCCTGCTCCTTCGTCCCCACGACGCCACGTCCTCCATCCTGACCAGGGCGTGGGCGCTCCGGGTGCCCCTCACACCCCTCCTGGGTGCCCACTCGTGCTCGGGGAGGGGGTCACGGCGTGGGGCAAGCCCCCTCCAAGTCAGCTCAGAGGGGTGGCCCCAAGAAGCAAAGCTCCAGCGAGGGTCCCCTGCTGGGACGTGGCTCCTCGGGGGTCGTTTTTATTAGGGGGTGATGAAAAAAAATAACCAGAAGAACTCGTCACCTTTTCCTCACCTGCCCTGGGCTGGGGGCAAACGAGTTTAACCCTTTGCAGTCCTCTTGTTCCTGAGATGAGCTGGGAAAGGAGAGGATATAGAAGTGTATATCTAGAGGTGTGTGTACATGGGTGTCCTTGGGTTTGGTTTTTGTGTTGTTTTGTTTTGTTTTTTTTAAAAGAAGAAGCAAAAAAA
>NW_008604172.1:0-243 GCF_000691845.1 Merops nubicus | reverse complement strand
TGGGTGGGGGGGTGGTGGCCCTGGTGAGGTGTGATGCAGCGTGGTGGTGGCCGGCGGCGGCTGGTGGGGTCCGTGGGGTCCGCTGAGGGTCTGGGGGTGGTACCAGGGGTTGTGCTCCTCCAAAAAGCCCGGGGAAGAGCTGTAGGGAAGCGGCTGAGGGAGCTGGGTCCTGCCCGGCGCGCTGCCGTGCGAGTTACTGTCCCAGACGGCCGGGGAGGGAGGGGAGTTG
The DNA here is from genome assembly GCF_000691845.1 of Merops nubicus. Taxonomy (NCBI): domain Eukaryota; kingdom Metazoa; phylum Chordata; class Aves; order Coraciiformes; family Meropidae; genus Merops; species Merops nubicus. The sequence continues at coordinate 14 of NW_008604172.1, read as the reverse complement.
CAGGCCATGGAGTC
>NW_008604171.1:547-1505 GCF_000691845.1 Merops nubicus | reverse complement strand
GGTGGGATGGAGGGGTGCCCAGCTGCCCCCCTCCCGTGCCACCCCCCGTGTGTCCCCTCCCCACAGGTCCCGCTGGAGGATCATGTCATCTACTCGGGCAACCTCTTCCAGTACCTCGAGGAGAACAAGAAGTGGAGGAACCGCTTCTGCGTGGTGCCCCACAACTACGGCTTGGTCCTCTACGAGAACAAGCTGGTGAGGGGCACCCCCCGTCCCTGCTGGGCACCTCCCAGCGCCAGGGGGGCATGGCCCTCGCTCCCCATCACCCCTGACCTCCTCTTTCTGCTCAGGCCTACGAGCGGGACCTGACGCCCCGGGTGCTGGTCAACAGCGCGGGCTACAAGGTCCTCACCTCCGTGGAGCAGTACCTGGAGCTGGTGAGCAGCAGCCTGCCCGGTGAGTGCTCCTGGGGGGTGCTGGGGGTCCCCTGCACCCCAATGCTGCTGGGCATCCCTTGGGGAACTTCAGGAAGGGGTGGTTTTGGGGTGTAATGCCACTGGGGACCACCTAGAAGGGTTGGTTTTGGGGTGTAGCATCCATGGGTACCTTCTAGAAGGGGTGGTTTTGAGGTGCAGTATCCATGGGGTGTAGCATCCATGGGGACCTTCTAGAAGGGGTGGTTTTGAGGTGCAGTATCCATGAGGCTCTTCTAGAAGGGTTGGTTTTGGGGTGTAGCATCCATGGGGACCTTCTAGAAGGAGTGGTTTTGGGTGTAGCATCTGTGGGCACCTTCTAGAAGGGGTGGTTTTGGGTGTAGCATCCATGGGGACCTTCTAGAAGGGGTGGCTTTGGGCTGTGGGGCTGTAGGGAAGGAGAAGAGCCCTGCTCACCCTGTGGGTGCAGGGAGCAGTGGGAGGTGTCTGCTGCCCCAGCCAGGGAAGGCAGGACAGCGTCTGCAGCTCCACCAGAGCTGTCCTGAGCTGCTGCCACCTCCCTTTGCCAGGAGCTCTGGCTGAAG
>NW_008604171.1:0-431 GCF_000691845.1 Merops nubicus | reverse complement strand
CCGTTGCGGGGGCTGGTGGGTGCAGGTGCCCGTTGGCAGCAGGGTTGGCTGCCAGCCCTGGGGAGGGTGTCGTGCTGGAAATAATGATCTTTTTTCATTATTTTTTTCTCCAATTTTCACTTCTGATTTCCTTTTTTGGAAGAAGGAGGCTCTCTGCACCTTTTCCCCCCTGAATTTCCTCACTCCCCTGCACGCTGGGGGTGAGGGACACCCCCGACCCCGCCGCACCCTCATCCCCTCAGCTCCTCAAAGCCACCCTTCTCCCCAAAACAGGCCTGGCGCCCAAATCGGGGCACTCCCCCATCCTGAAGTGCCCCACGGATTTCCCCCTCATCCTCTGGCACCCCTACGCCCGGCACCTCTACTTCTGTGTGATGACGGGGCAGGAGCAGGAGCGGTGGCGGGGGGGGGCGGCGGGCACGGGCAGGACG
>NW_008604170.1:0-2769 GCF_000691845.1 Merops nubicus | reverse complement strand
GGGCTGCGGTGGGGACCTCCGTGCACATTCACTTTTAGCACCCATTTAATTTGTGAGTTTAAGCCCAGCTTGCGGCGCAGCCTCTTCCAGTGTCACCTTGTGCTGCTCTAGCACCTTCTGCTGTGCCCACACTGCAGCCCTCAAAGCCACAGCTGTCACAGCAGCACCTTCATGGAAAGAAGCCCCTCCCGTGTTCTGGGCAGCCCTGTGGAGCTGGGGGGGCACATCCCCGGTGCAAGCAGACACCCCAAGCAGCTATCAAGCCTGTGAGTGCCTGGAGCAGAGCCTGACCGTAAGCAGCCTCCTGTGCCAGGAAGTGCAGCCGGGAGCAGCCGTGGTAAACCAGCCACTGGCACCCGCTGTGGAGCCATGAGATGCAGGAGCCTCTTCTCCCACAGAGCAGCTGGTGGGGTCAACACCTACACATCCAGGCTCTCAGCCAGCTCGGGGCACGCTGGAGAGGACCCAGCACATGACCGAGCACCAGCGAGCAGGTGATGATCCTAGATCCGAGTTTCAGCTTCTCCAGCAGGCAGGGCTGTTCCCACACGGTGCTCCAGTGGCATTTCCCTCTGCAAGGTGTGTTGACGGGAAGAGGATAGGAATTACCAGCAGCTTGGCCCTTCCTGATCCTTCTGCTTCCTCTCTTGGTTGCAGTGTGTCCCCACCTCAGCTCTGCCAGGGCCAGCCCTGCTCTTCAGGGTGTCAGTGCCTCCCTGAGGCAATAGCAGAGGTACCTGTGCCCACTGGCTGGCAGGACACAACAGGGATGGGACACAGCTAACACTGCAGAGAATGGGACATTCATCACAGCCACCACTAGGGTGGTCCTGACTAGGGGTGGCTTTGCTGGCCCTTTTCCTGGCTTCTGCTGCCACCGAGATGCCACGTGTCCCGTGGGTCTGTGCCCCACCTCACAGTGCCACTGCACCCTGAGATAACAGGGGATGCTGTATCCCCAGGGATGTCCCACTGGCTTCCTCCATAACCCAGGCAGCCAAGCCTCAGAGAACAACAGCGTTACCCCAGTTCAGCGTGGGAACCAGCAACAGAGCTCATGGAGCAGGGGACCAGCCCCACCTACAGCACGGTTACAGCTGCGCCTCTCAGCCGCCCTGGGGCCGAGTTCTCAGCCATAGAGATGAAACCCAGCAAGAAAACTGTCGTGCCAGGACCAGCTGGGTCATCATAAGGGAAACCACTGCCTAGCCACGCTCAGCAGATTAACTCCACATCCTGCTCCTCCATCCCCGAAAAAGCAGCTCAGACTTGACCCCTGAAACCAGAGCACCCTTGGGGAGCCACTGACGTAGCCCAGCCACCCAGCTGGAGGCAGGCAGCCAAGTCCCAGCCCAGTGGCCCTGCACTCGGGCCAGACCCTGCAGCAAGCAGCCTGAGCCCCTGCCCGGGTACACCAGGCTGTTTTGGGAGGGCCATGGAAAGCCTGTCAGTGTGGGTGTGTGGCCATAGTGCTCATGCACAGTGCCCTCCACACCAAGCCATGCTATGGCCATGTTTCTCTGCTGCATGACTTGGCCAGGGTCAGGATTCCCCAGTGCTGCATGAGTGAGGAGGGATCTACCCCCAGCAATGTCAGCATAAAGAGCCTCAAAATGCAGCAGAGACAAGGGATGCTCAGAGCCAAACCACCTTCCAGAGCAACCCTAGAGCCGTCACCTGGGCTGGGGCATCATTTGCTTCCTTGGGTACCAGCACCTCTGCTGCCCCATGGGGGAACTATGAGCTCCACACTCTTACATGCATCTCCAGCATGGGGAGCCCACGTATGTATGTAGATACAGACAACTTCATTCCCCTCTCTGCCCCCAATCTGAAACAAGGCAGCCCTCACACCAGGAGCCCCACACTTCTCTCCCCATACACAGAGAGCCTCCTGCCCCCCACCACACCTGAGCACCCCCCAAGCCTGGCTGTGCCCGAGCTCACCTGCTCTTAGACAGCCCTGTTTGTTTGCCCAAGGTATTTGCAGCCGGGGGCACCTGCTTTGATACCATCAGCTCCACGAAGGAAGCTGCTCACCTAGCGTGACCCCTGTAATCCCATCCTTCCCCATTAAGCTCTGTGTGTGAGTGCATCCCCCCTCCCAGCCTCCTGACATCTCGGCATTTATCTCCCTCTCCCCGAATTGAGCGCATCAAGGCTGTAATATTGCTGGGGATGGGTGAGCAAAGCACCACCAGTCGCTTACAAAGGGGCCTGGTAGTGCCAACACACCACAGTCCCTCCATTGCCCCCTCTAGGACTGGGGTGTTACCTCTCCCCTTGCATTGCCCTGCAGCTGCACAGGGAGCCAAGCAGCACTCCTGGCAGGGTCTTGGTCCAGGTTGGTCCTGCAGCAGTGTGGTCAAGTTTTGTCTCCTCAAGCCTCCTGCCACCAGCACCATGTCCCTCATGGTGCCACCTTTCCCCACACGCAGGACTGTCCCTCCTGCCACAGCTGGACACCCCTGAGAGAACCATCACTCTGATGCAGTCTCCTTCCACCCTTTAAGAGGCCAAATGCTCCATCTCAGCAGGCAGCACTGCCTCTCCCACCCCTGGTGAAGCAGATGTACCACCTTGCCAGGGCCGAGCTGTGCCCACCCCGCCGGGCTCTGAGCCAGCCGCCTCCCCCAGCCCGCCCTTCCAGGTGTACCTTGTTAAAAATGATCTACTGGCCCTTTTCTCCCCTGAGCCAAGCTGCTGCTCCACGAACAGCAAGCAGGGCCAAGGCCCGGCAGATAAATTAGCCCTGACCCCTTCTGTGCG
>NW_008604169.1:5731-11349 GCF_000691845.1 Merops nubicus | reverse complement strand
TACCATTTTGCCAGGCCAGAAGGTGCCCCTGGAACTGACTGGCTGTAAATGCCCCCTTCCTCCACAGCACTCCTGCCCTGTCCCTCTAACAGGCATATGCAAGTAGCTTTAATGCAGGCAGAAGATGCTTTACCTGTATCAGAAATGGTGTGACCAGCAGGAGTAGGGAGGTGATTTTGCCTCTGGACTTGGCACTCATGAGACTGCACCTTGAGTACTGTGTCCAGTTTTGGGACCACAGGATAAGAAGGACATAGAGGTGCTGGAGCAGGTCCAGAGAAGGGCAACGAGGCTGGTGAGAGGGCTAGAAAACACGTCTTGTGAGGACCGGCTGAGGGAACTGGGGTCATTTAGTCTGAAGAAGAGGAGATTGAGAGACCTTACTGCTCTCTACAACTACCTAAAAGGAGGATGCAGTGAGGCGGGTGTTGGTCTCTTCTCCCAAACTACTAATGATAGGATGAGAGGAAATGGCATCAAGTTGTGCCAGGGGAGGTTTCAGTTGGATATTAGGAAGAATTTCTTCACTGAGAGAGTGGTTAGTCACTGGAACGGGCTGTCCAGTTTGGTGGTAGAGTCATCATCCCTAGAGGTGTTCAAAAAATTATAGATGTAGACTTGAGGCTGTGGTCTAGTGGTTAGGGAGATGCTGGGATGAAGGTTGGACTTGATGATACCAGAGGTCCTTTCCAACCATAGTGATTCTATGACTCATGCCAATGGAGGGAGAGCTGTCATAGTAAATTCAGTACAGCTGCTGTTCAATTTCCTCAGGCACATCTTTTTCAGTTTTTTTTTTTATTTATTTTTTGAAAGGTACTCACTGGGAAGAGAGATGGGATGTCACTTTTCAGGTCTTACATGCCAACATGATGAAAACAGTTCACAAGAAGGTATTTAGAATTTCAGGAACTGCAGTTTGAGAGGCTTATCTTTAAAAGCTTATTAAAGTTATTCTGGCTAGAAGTCACGATCTGGTGCCTTTTACTACGGCACTTGACCTCCAAAGTGGCTTTGGGGAAGTTGTGGGAAGTTTTCACATCTGCCAGAGCTACTTGTTAATTTTAGCAGCTTCACTGCTTCATCTTGCGTCAGTAAACAGGCTCTAGCAGAAGAAACACAACTCATCAGGGCTGGATTTTTTAACCACTTGTTTTTCAGCTGTGAACCCAAAGATGCCAATATGTATGCAGTTTCAGTTTAGTCTAGCTCTTTGATCATTCTTTTTTTTCCTCCCCCTGCGGCTGCAGGAAGGATAATCTCGGTAAAAATAAGCAGGCAGGACGCTAATAGGAATCAGTCTGTGTAAACACAAAGGAAAAATACATTTCTTCTGGTGTCTTTATTCCATATGAAATGTACCATCTGTGAAGAACACTGGTGTGAGTCTTTCCATGGGTGCTTATTTTCACAGAACTTCTTGAATACTCTCATCCTGTATTTTCCTTTTGTGTGTGTATCTTCTTAATTTTTTTCTTTTCTTCTGAACTGAAGTCAGTAAACTCTCTTAATGCTGTACTGGTGAAGTTAATTCTCTTCTGAATTAACTACTAAAACGGTATTTATTGCAGAACAAGGAGGAATGCAGCAGCCTTTAAATTATTTTAAAAAGCTCATAAATCCCATCCTAACGCTCCTAAGAGTGGCTGGTACTTCATCCCTACATGCCTTCTGCACAATGAACAGCTATAGAAGACATCTGGAGATTTGTTAATTTTGAAGTATCTTTGCATCCCCAACAGACATTTAATCAGAAATACACTGGTACATATCAAGTTCTCCAGTATTTTCAGTAACACAGAAACCTCCCATTTTTCACTTGAGATCCAAGGCTTCTCTGATGTAAGGCACCTTATTCTTTCACTGGAGTGAAAAAAATATTTTTTTTTCCTCTTGTTAGGCTTCGACTCTTGGTAAAGGTAATCTTGTGAGTGATGATTTTCAAATGTCGTTGGTGCAATCCTCTTCATTCCACACCTGAGGCACAGCAACTGTGTCCCTACTTCTGTTCGCTGGTTCCTTTCTGTTTAAAACCTCTAGGGATGCAGAATGTACCATTCTTTTTTTTTTCTCCCTTTCCCCACCCCCACAGCCTGTCCCCATCCCTGTCCCTCTCCCAACCCCCTTTTTCTTTTTCCATTTTAACTCTTCAGAGATTTCTTGGTTTGGATCAAGATAAATGAGAATTTTGGTGTAAGAAATTTAGATTTTTTTTTTTCCCTTTAGCTTTTGAAACATAGTGGAAGCCATTAAGTTAAGAAACTATTGCTAGACATTGTTTTTTACACTAAATGAATTATGTTGCATTTGGCACATTGGCAGAGAATTTAGGAAGTAGATTTTCCAACGGGTTTAGGAAAATATCTCCTGAACTTTAGCCTGGAAGTATGTAAAAAGTTTTTGATTTATTACTGTAATAAGTCTGAATTAGATTTTTAAACTATTATTTCTGAAAGTTATAAACAACATCTATTTTATGCATACCTTTTTAACAGCTTAACGCTTCTGGAATGACTTTATCTTGCTTAACCATATAGAAAAAATGTGTTCACAGAAAATAACTTAGGACTTGGTGGTTTGTTTTTTTGGGGGTGTTTTTCTTTGGTTGTTTTTCTTTGGTTGTTAGTTTTGTTTTTTGTTTTTTGTTTTTTTTAATAATTCTTTTACATAGGGACAGCTGGGGATCAGAAGAGGTCAAACTAAACTAGTTCCTTTTCATGCTGCCATTTCTTCCTAGAACTGCTCATCTGCAGAATCATAAATAGATGTTACGCACAACAAGAGCAGGTGGCTACTTAAAAAAAATACTGTAGAAGGTGTTAGGAAGCTATGCAAATCAATGCAATATTAAGAATCTGATATATTTTTTCACCTGATGTTAAAGTAATGCATATTTTAATTGGTAATTTTAAATTTGTATTTAGCAGGATCAATAAAACTCAAGTCACTTATGACCCTTGCACAAGGGATTTTAAAAAATAACATCTGCTATATGTATTCCAATATTGGGGCAAGCTGTGGTCTAACCACAAACTCTCCTCCTTGTTTAGATAAGATTGCAGGAATTATGCCCTGTAATTCCTCACGATCTCTGTAATTACAATAGAGTGGTATACTGGCCATGCACTGGATATGTAGGGCTATTACACTACCACCAATCCAGTATTAACCAGCAATATCTCTAATCAATTTTCACTTGTATCTATTGGCATGTATGTACACAATCTTTTCGATCATGAATAATTTCAGAAATGTTTAATGTCCCTTTCAGAACAAATATCCATTTCACTTCACTTTTTTTTTTATGATGAAATTCTGGGGAATGCAAGACTATTTAAATTCTAAAAAAGGTTATTTTCATTTTCCTCACCCCTACACACCATCTCTTTATGACAGCTCTTCTCTGGCATATTGTTTTTCTTATGTAAGATCCTTTTTGCTTGTTTTCTTTTCTCCTTCAGTTTATCACCCTTTCTTTATCTCTCCATCTTCTTCCTCTTCCCCCCAAGCTCACTATTTTATAAAAAAAACATAAGCTGTAACAGTACTGTCTTCCTGAATTTTGTCACAGACCCACCCCATTGTTTATAAATACCCCAGTATTTAGATCTAATACAAAATCAGATCTAAAAGAACTCAGTCTCAGTGTAGTTCCTTTAAAAGATCAGCCCTTGTTTATAATATCTGAATGTTTAAAATAACTTCTCCTGAGATGTTACTGGTTCTGGGACCTTTTTTTAAACAAATAACCAAAGTAATAAATTTTATTTTCTATATTTTTTACTCTGTTACTCTCCGGAAGAAAACTTTCACACTGTACATTTGTAGCTCCGTATTTGTAAAAGCAATGAATTGCTATGAAATGTGGCCATGCTTCCATTCTTACCTACAGCATTCATATACCAACTTTAATATTTCTATTAAAAACTTCTATAGCATCAAAAAAGGTGAAGCATTTGGAAATAAAGAGATCTGGAATACTTTGCTTAACTGTCTTTCTATTGTACAGTCTACGTCTTAAAAATAGATTAAAAAATCCTTCCCCTCTATTTCAATGTAACAAATATATCTGCTATAAAATCAAAATGACTGTCACTTTAGTAGAAAAGAAGAATGTTAGGTGATAGGAAGGATTCTCTTTTTGCTATAAATCATCAGTCATTTTGAGTATATGATCACATTAAATGATATAGCAGTACCAAATCTGGAAAGAATTAATCTGCTTACAGAACTTGGGGTACCATGGTAACTATTATTTCTAGAAAAGATGTCTATCAGTATTTACAGAAAATATCTTGTATGGGCTAATGAGGTACAGCACAAGAAGTCCATTGTTTTAGTTTTTCACACAAATCCTGAGAAAATTTTAAGACTAACAAAAACTCTTTACCTGTAACCATGTTGAAAGACTAACAACTTTTGACTGCAGTGTAACATGTAATAGTTTAAGGCCTATGTATAGAATTTTAATTGAAAACGGTGCCTATACCGTCCTTTTCCCACTTTGCAGTGTGCATGAAATACCGCTTTCTTCTACGCATTGGCTAAATTCCCCCAAAGTGGTGTAAGCAGAAGAATGAATGCCATAATGTTAGTGGTTCTACTCTGCAAAAGTATGTTCAAGTACTAATTTATTTACACATGTACATAGCTCCAGGGGTAAGCTCATTCATGTCCAGCCGGTAATTTTTTGTATTCTCAGATTGTATCTAATAACGCTATCACAGAATGCAATGCATAGGACCAACTTTCTCATGTAAAAAGCTAGTGTTGTAAAGATCAAACCTTTAACAGACACCCCTTACATATGTCACCTAGCAGCACTTATGTAGTAGTAGTACTTCACGAAGCAGATGTACCTGTAATAAAATCACTGCCAGTTCTATTGACTTGGAAGTTCAGTATGGTTCCAGGTGCTTTGCTATTTTGAGATCTTAATTTTATTTGAAAGAAAATGTTGTGATGCTGAGCTCAGTAGAAGCTGTAATCTTTACGTCTGTGAACAATATAAATTATTAAACTTCCATCTGCTAAGTATCAGAAGTAAGAATTAGATTAAAAGATCACAAAATTCCTCTTCTATATATTTAATGTCTAATGCTGGTTGGACCACTTCAATATTGATCCACTCTGGGGCTTCTCTTCTGAAAGGACCGATTCATGGTAACCAGATGAAGCAGTTCTGGGGTCACTGACACACCAACTTGGTCTTAAGTCCAGCAGAAGGGCTGGAAGAATAAAGGCAAACCTATAGTGGCAGATAAAGATTATGATGGGTTTATCTATAAAGAGGGACTAATAACTTTGGGAGTGAAATATCCAGTCCTATCTGTCACGTAGACACAGATCTCATTCAAGCTGGAGACCTCTTCGTGTTGAGAGGTCTTCTATGGAAAAGGGCAGTAAACTGGCTCTCACAATGAATTCTCTTTTAAAAATAAAGAAAAATGAGGAAAAAGAATCATTTAAGTTTACTAATCTCTCCAGAACTTTTGCAATGAATGCCTCTACTCTTTGCCTTAACAAAAAGAGCATTGCAGGGGCCACAGAACTGCTGGACACTGTACAGGAAAATCTAACTGACTGAATTTGAAATTAATTTTAAAATATTGTCCCTC
>NW_008604169.1:0-5700 GCF_000691845.1 Merops nubicus | reverse complement strand
TCCCTGCAAGCTTTTCTTCATCACTTGCAGATTGTTTTCTGGGTTGTGTGGGTTTCATCCCACGTTATTTAAGTATTTGTATGACAGACTCCTATAGAGAAAGGAGATCAGTGGATTAGTTATGATTTTTTGATTAATGGTCTAACAGAGGAATGGAGATGCAAAATCAGAGCAATGACTTGGTCTCCTCTGATCTGAATGGATTAGTCTTGGCATCCCTTCTGTTCCTCTCAGTACTTCAGTGTTTTATCCCTGACAGCCAACCATACAGCCAGTGAACATCCTTTACTTGCAATTTAAGTCAGAAAGAGTTCAGCAATCCAAAATTATTACCGGATAGAGTCTAGTGTTCTCATTTGTTTAAGGCTAATATGTGTCCCAAAACTTTGCATGCTGTTACTAATGTATAAGTACAGGAATATTTTGGTTTGCGATATTTTTCAGTTGAGAGGAATTAATTGAAAGATAGAGTGTAGCAGTAAGATGAAAACTACTCCTGACAGATGCAGAAGCTATTTTTTTCCATCTTCCATGTTTGACTTATGGTAAACTAGTATACCTGTTATTTAGAGAACAATAAAGACTCAATTTTGATGCTAAGAAAACCACATAATTTTAAAATATTCACTTAAGTTTTAAAGCCATGTAATAGTGCTGAGATTAATCTAACTATACAACTGTATCAGACTTGATGCCTGAAGGATTAAATACTGTGGACTTGTCTTAGCACAAAATTGTTTAAGGTGAGGATTATAATTCATATTGGATGGTGAAAGTGTGATTTAATAAAAAGACGGTATAAAGATAAATTGCAGTTCTCAAAGTTACATCAGTTTTTGAACCTATAACTCAGCTTGTTTTCTTTGAGCTTCACATGGTTGCAGAAAAGTAGCTAACACCTGTATCCAACAATATGACCCAAACTGTGATGCAGACCAGGGTACTTATCAGACGTTTGTAACCAGCTCTTCGTAACTGCTATTGGAATGCTTTTATCAGTGTTTTCTTTTTTTCTTGTCTTGTTATAATGACTTCCCTGTTTGTCTTCATCAAGTGACAGTTGCATATTTTTAACAAAAACATAAACAATGTGAGAATGCCGTGGTGCTTCTTAAGCACTTGGTATTTTGACAGCATGGGTCCTAAGAGGAGCACTGTTTCCAAAGCTTTATATAGCTTGAACTGTAAGGGACCCTCTCCTGATGGCAGAATGAGCATCTGTGCCTTCTCTGTAGAGTAACTTTACAAAACATGGTTCATTTCTTGCATTACAGGCAAGTTTCATGATCTGAGTACAAATATGTTGTGTCATCAAATGTTCTCTTCATGCTACATTACCAAGTGCTAAATGTGTCTTGAAATGAATATTCAATTTAACATTTCTGTAAAAACCAGGCTAAATTCCAAGTTGAGCAATTCTTTGTTTTGTTCTGATTTCACTGCCTGGTTTTTTGCATAAGATGAACAACAGTCTTAGCAAAAATAACGCACAGTGTACATTCATACTGTCTGCTCTCTAAGGTATTACAAATGTTTCTGATACTGTTGCAGTGGAGATGGTGACCTTTTGATGTGAACAGGCAGGAGAAAGAAAAACTGAGTGTAATTAAAACTTAAATGTTGAAAGTTTGATCTTGCAGCCTGTGCTCAAAATAACTTCCCTCTGTAGTGGGAGTTCAGCTTCAATAAACACTACACTAAAGGCTTCTAAGAAACGATAAAAATTGTGCCTTTGTTTTTCCTGTCATACTTTAATGAGGTGTCCAGATGTTTTAGAAAGAGATGTTATTAATCGCCAATATTTTTCTACACTGCTTCTTCCAACAGTGAGCTAGAAAGCAAGCTATTTGTATTGTCCCCCTGTATAAACATTCCAAGGCAAGAACGATCAGGTGGCTAGGTCATTAGACACAATTAAGAGGATACAGGTTAATATAACCTGGTTCAGTTTTAAAGTTGGCATGATGCACAGGTCACTTTAACTGTTTTTCAGACATAAATTGCCAACAGTGCTTTGCTCACTCTCCTTAGTCCACTCTCCTACAACAATGACTCAGGCAAACATGATGATATTAAGCTCATTTTCTAATGATCAGGTATAACAAAGCTCCACCTACACATCTTTTACATTGTGTGGAACAAAAAAAAAAAAAAGTGTTTTAATCCAATTTTAATCCAATGTTCAGTTTGTTTAGAAACAACAAGCCTTTTCTTACTTAGGTTATAGCCTTTTTTTTCTGTCATTAACACAAGCAATTTTTCATGTAAAAGGTTTCATTTACAACCTTCAAAAGCTAGAGACTGCTGTAACTTTGTGCTTTAGAAAGTAAATTTTAGTGTGGTAATCACCAGGAATTTGAACAGAGATGTCTTTATTACCTAAAATGTAATATTTCAGATATTTTGGTGGCCCAGTGAGAGTACAACTTCTAAGTGAGTTTTAGGGCTGGTTTTGTTGCCTGACTTACGGTAAAGTGATTGATCACCTTCATTCATTTTGCAAGCAGTTAAGATTCTTTTTCTTTCAAAATCAAAGTTGCGTTTTGTTTGAGTCCCATCTCTCTCAAAAGGTGTTACGGTTGAACTAAGCAAGCATTTTGTATTGGCTTTGATTTATCTGTCTCTCCACAAAATTGAAAGGTATAAAAAAAGTAAACTATATTTAGTACTTTTTTAGTAAACTAAAAAAAAAAAAAAACCTATTTTAGTTCGGCAATTTGAGCAATAAGCAACAACTCTAGTACAAAATTTCCAAAAAAGTCTCTTGCAAGACTTTGATTATGGTATATTTAAGTTTCTTAATTAAAACTTCATAACCTGAAGAATGGAAAAAATCTTCCATAATGCAGGTGATAAAAAGCAGACATGTACGACTCACTCCTAACAGCAAATACATAACAAAAACTGTAACATTGTTCCTGTTTTAAGACATGTGAATAATTTACATCAGCTCTTGGATTAGTATTTTTTTATTTTTGTGAAGGAGGAAACTTTGTGAGGAATTGCTTTCTTACTAAAAAGAAAAAAAAGTTTGGCAGATAACTTAGCCTTTGAAAACATGTCTTTTTATATTATGACCCACACTTTGAAAAGGAGAATTCATAGACAATCTTTCTGCCCTTCTGCAATTGTGTAATATCCTTGAAGTAATTACTTCCATGAAAAGCTAATCAAAGAAAACATGTAATCTTTATTTATGTCTTTTCATGGAGTTGGCAGAGTTTATGAAACAGTTGCTTAATTTAGTGGAGCTTAAGGTAGTAATGAAATCATGATCAAAAGCTTGGGAATGAAAGCCCCACAGATATTTTATACTTGTGATCTACTTGTGATGAAGGATCTTACAAAATGTTCATACTGTAAAGTAAAAAATAATTTCCCTTTGTAGAACTCCATGAAGTTTCTAACAGCTAATTTCTCCAACCAGTCCAGATCTCTCTGAATAGCAGCACTGCTTTCCCCTCATATATGTACTGCTTTCCTTCAGTATGAAATCATTTATGAACTTGCTGAGAGCAGACTCTGTGCCATTAAAGAGATTAAACAGTACTGATACTATTGATCCTGGAAGGATGCTACTAGTAACCAGCCACCAGCTGGACTTTGTATTCCACTTTATGCTGATGTATTATTCACTAATACACTCCATATCTTAGCAGTTTGGCTAGGAGAGTACTATCAGAAACCATAGAAAAGGCTTTGCTATAGTTGAGCTATGCAACATCCACAATTCTTCCCTTGTCTTCAGTCATCTCGGCACAAAAGGCAATCAGGTCAGTGAGGCTTGATTCCTCTGTGGTAAAAATATGCTAGCTCTTCCTGACCATTGTTGTCACCTTGTTGTTCATGATCCTGGAAGTGGCTTTCAGAAGTATTTGGTATATACATTGCCAGGGACTGAAGTTGGATTTATTAGTCTTTAGTACCCCATGTCTTCTTTGCCTCTTTCGAGCATGGGTGTGACATTTCCCTCTTTTTTCCCAGTCATTAGGAATCTCCTCTGATTGCCATCATCCTTCAAAGGTGATTGAGAGTGGCCTCACACACTGCCAGCCAACTCTTCCAGCACCCTTGGATACATCCCATGAAGTCCCATGGGTTGGTGTGTGTCCAGTGCATTAGGCATGTGTTTACTGTGGGCACTACCTCACTCTCATAGACTCTGCTATGTATGCATCTTAATTTCTGTATTTCTCCAATGAAAGACAGAAAACAAGAACAAGCAGGCAAAGAGTTTTCTTCTCTTCCAAATATATGTCACCACACTTTCTTAATTACTAATCCCTACTGCATTTTTAGTTCAACCAAGCTACTTCAGCCAAATTATTTCCCAAATGTCTCTGCCGATACCTCTTAATTTAAATATTTATAATATTAATCTTGTTTATAGTTAGCTTTTAGAGGGAAAGCACAACAGATGGAATTATTATGAAGGAGGACTAGAAACTTGAACTGCCATCCTTAATTTTGAAGAAGGTATCCAAAGAAAACAGGCCATCTGTTCTCCTGTGCTTTTACCACCTGGCTTTTGATCCTACTGACCAGTTTTATTCATTAGGAGAAAAAAAATGGCTAAATCTGACAAAAAAAAAAAAAAAAAAAGTTGTGCTTACTTTAATTAGAGAGATAAAAATAAGCAGTAAGAAATCAGACCTTTTACATTAGTTAGCTGGGTGCTGACAAGTTATCAGTGTTTACCTAGCCCTAGTTGAGTCAAAAAAAGTGTTGTCCATTTCCCACGGAGACTGCTACAAGGAATATTAGAATAGCTAATAACAGCTTTGCTGCTTCACATGAACACAGATACTTAGAAATTTGTGTCTATTTTTTCTTTCCTAATACCATACAATAAAAATTAAACATTCTATAGACTTCTGCCCCAAATCAAGCAGCACTACTTTCCACATGGGTTTCATTTTTCTACTCTTTTGTATTTGTGATAATCTTTAATCTGCTCAGCTTTCTGCTTGCTTGGCTGTAGCACACTACGCATATTGTATACAAGACCCCAGGTAATAGGCCAGTTATATCCAATGACGACTAGCAGAAACTTAGAATCATAGAATAGTCTGGGTTTGAAGGGATCTTTAAAGTTCTTCTAATCCAACCCCCCCACAATGAGCAGGGACATCTACAACGAGATGAGGTTGCTCAGAGTGACCCCCAATCTGACCTTGAATGTTTCCAGGGATGGGGCATCTACCACTTCTCCAGGCAACTTGTTTCAGTGTCTCACCACCCCCATTGTCAAAAATTTCCTCCTTATATCTAGTCCAAATCTACCCTCTTGTAGTTTGAAACCATTGTCCCTTGTCCTATCACAACAGGCCCTGCTAAAAACATTGTCCCAACCTTTCTTATAAGCCCCCTTTAAGCAGTGACAGGCTACAATAAGGTCTCCCCGGAGAACCTCTTCTCCTCCAAGCTGAATATTTTGAATTCTCTCAGTCTTTCTTTGAGGGAGAGCTATTCCAATCCTCTGATCATTTTTGTGGTACTCCTCTGGAACCGCCCCAAGTGATTAATGTTTTTCTTATTTTGGGGGCCCCAGAGCTGAACACTGCATTCCAGGTGGGGTTTCATGAGAATGGGGCAGAGGCAGGGAGAACCATCTCGCTCGACTTACTGGTCACAGTTCTTTTGATGCAGCCCAGAATGCAATTGCCTTTCTGGGTTGCAGAATCATAGAATCATAGAATC
>NW_008604168.1:1998-3841 GCF_000691845.1 Merops nubicus | reverse complement strand
GCAGGAAATCCAGGGAGAATGACCTCCAAGAGCTCAGCTGCTCAGCCTGCAGCTCCCCTGCAGGAGCTCTGTGCCCTTTGGCCCTCGCCCCGGCCCGGCTGCGGCGCTGGCACCGACCTTTGGGCTCCACTCCCCAGCTGGGCTCTGCCCTGCCCTGGGGACAGCTCTGTGTCTGTGTGTCTGTGTGTCTGTGTGTCACCTGCTCTAACGTCACCTTACAGACACGCAGGGAGCTGCTTTCATACAATCATCAAGGCTGGAGAAGACCTCTAAGCTCATCGAGTCCAGCGATAGTTGATAGAACCCGACACTCCCATGAGCACCAAACCCTGTCCCCAAGTGCCACTTCTACATGGTTTTTGAGCCCCTCCAGGGCTGGGGACTCCAGCACCCCCCTGGGCAGCCTGGGCCAAGGCCTCACCACTCTGCCAGGAGAGAAATTCTGCCTCAGATCCAACCAAACCTCCCCTGGGGCAACTTCAGCCCATTGCCCCTCATCCTGTCACTGGTTCCTTGGGAGCAGAGCCCGACCCCCCCCTGGCTCCAGGCTCCTGTCAGGAGCTGTGCAGAGCCAGAAGGTCTCCCCTGAGCCTCCTTTGCTCCAGGCTCAGCACCCCCAGCTCCCTCAGCTGCTCCTCACAGGCCATGTTCCCAGACCCCTCCCCAGCTTTGTTGCCCTTCTCTGGACCCACTCCAGCCCCTCAACATGTTCCTTACCCTGTGGTGCCCCAAAATGAACACGCTTTTTTTTTCCACTCCAAAACTTTTTTAAATTATTTCTGGACTAGGACAATACTCAGGTTGTTGCACCCAACATTATTTTCTCTAAATGTTCTGTGTGCTGCAGTCAGGTAGCCCTGACCACAAGCACCAATGTGGGGTGTGCCAACCACCTCTCTGCCCATAGCTGCTCTTCAGCAGAACTTGCTGCACTTTTAACGGCAGCATTTTAACCCAACAAAAGCCACACACAGACTTTAAAAAGGAAAACACTGAACTCTCTTACTGAAGTAATCACTACATCACCTGCAAATCACACAATCTCAGTTAAAAATAAAATGCAAATGTATTCATTAGGTTTTTCCTCTGTCTGTGATCTACCAAGCTCTCCTCTCCCACATCAGTTCCCACACAGACCATCTAGAGACTGGGACAGCAACCCTTAAGCCTTGAATTCCACATTGCCTTTCAGTTCCAGCAAAACAAGATACAAAGTAGGCAAAAATAAAGGGCACGACTGCACGAACCTGACTGCAATTCCAAATAAACTCTTTGGGGAAGGATGTGTTCCTCAGAGTAACAGCTGTGCCACCTTTGAGCGCGGCTTCTTGAGCCCGGCGGTATTTTTAGAGTCCTGAATACTCGTGGAAAAACACATCTAAAACTCCAAACACCTTCACTTGCCCACATCTGGTTTAGACATAGATTCATTCAGCAGCACGGTGGCAATTTGCCAAGACCACAGCCGGAAAAATCCTCCTTCCAAATGCTGAAGCAGCAGCAGCAGCAGCAGCGAGCCAGGCGTGCGCTTCCGCCGGCTCACTGACCCCACTCGGGGATCAAAAGCCTCGAGTATCGCCTCCTTCCTCACTGCTATTAAAAGATCACCTAGAGACCGGGGCACCAACGCTTCCCAGAGCTGCTCTCAGGACTTTGGGAGCACGTGGATGCGGCAGGGAGTGGAGAATGACCCTTTCCCCCAGCCCAGCTGGGACCTTCCTTCCCGCTTCCTCCTTTCGTAGAATCGTGAAGGTTGGAGAAGACCTCCAAGATCAAGTCCAACTGTCAAGTCTGCCCTCCTATGACCACGAAACCACATCCCCAAGTGCTACATCTACGTCCC
>NW_008604168.1:1206-1905 GCF_000691845.1 Merops nubicus | reverse complement strand
CCCGCACGCGGCGCGCCGCCGGGCCTGGGGACAGCATCCATGGCTGGTTCTGCAGCAAAGCCTTCCTCCTGTCCTGGCCCCGGCCGAGCAGCAGCAGAGCCCAGGAGCTGAAGCTCCAGCTGCCCAGCCGTGCTCCCAGCCCGTGGGAGCTGAGGTGCAGGGCTGTGGAACGGCACGACCTGAGCTCTGCAGTCCCCCCCGGGCACCCGCTGGCACCCGGCGCGTGGCCCAGCAGGAACAGCCAGCTCTCCAGCTCACCCTCGCTCCTCCCGCCTGCTTCTGGGTGCTGCCCTGCCCTGGGGGGGCTCACAGCCTGCCCTGGGGGGGCTCACAGCCTGCCCTGGGGGGGCTCACAGCCTGTCTCACAAGCCCCTCATTAAGGGAGAGGGATGCTGGCAATGACAACGCGTCCTGGAGGCAGCTCCGGGCTGCCTGGTGAGGACATCGCTGGTTACACCCAGCCCAGCCCTGGTGCTCACTGATCTGCAGGGCTCTGCTGGGGCAGATGGCAGCACCAGCTCCTGGGGCAATCCCTCACACACAGACACACCCCAGCACCCCCCACAGCCAGGGACGAGGCTTCAACCAAAGGCTGTGAGGCTTCAGGTCAGCATGGAGGCCAGACCCTGTCACCCTTCACAGGTTTATCTGGCCAGGCTGGATCCATGGGATGAGGGCAGTGTGATGAGGGTCCACCAG
>NW_008604168.1:0-1027 GCF_000691845.1 Merops nubicus | reverse complement strand
AGGTAAGTGATTGTGCCCCACCACTCAGCACTGAGGAGGCCACAGCTTGAGCACTGGGGTCAGGTTTTGGACCTTCCCTCCAAGAAGGACCTTGAGGGTCTGGACAGGTCCAGAGAAGGGCAACGAAACTGGGGAGGGGGCTGGGGAACATGGCTTGTGAGGAGCAGCTGAGGGAGCTGGGGGTGCTGAGCCTGGAGCACAGGAGGCTCAGGGGAGACCTTCTTGCTCTACACCGCTCCCTGACAGGATGATGGAGTGAGGTGGGGGTTGGTCTCTTCTCCCAGGGAACTAGAAATAGGATGAGAGGCAATGGGCAGAAGCTGCACCAGGGGAGGCTTCAATTGGATACAAGGAAGAATTTCTTTCCTGTCAGAGTGGTGAGGCCTTGGCCCAGGGAGGTGCTGGAGTCCCCAGCCCTGGAGGAGTTCAACCAACATGTGGATGTGGCACTTGGGGACATGGTTTTGTGGTCCTGGGAGTATTGGGCTGACAGCTGACCTCGGTACCAGAGATCTTCTCCAACCTTAATGATTCTGTGATTCTAAGTGCAGAAAGAAGAACTGTTTCCCAGTGCCTCTGAGCCTTCCCTTCTGGCTTCCCAGGGCCCCCCGGTGACTCCTGGCTCTGGTAGCTCTGTAGGGACCCAGCACTGGGAAGAGGCCGGAGGGTGCCCAGCCCTGCCCGGGTCAGCAGATGGCGAGGGAGCACCGGTCAGCGGCCGAGGCGCCTGCACACCAAAATAAAGACAGATCATGGGGCACCCCGAGACGCTGACGCCCCCGGGGACGCCATCCCCAGCCACGCGGGGTCACCCCATTTGCACAGGGACACCCCAGGATCCCGGCCCCCTCGGACGTGGGGACAACCTCCGGCAGGATGCAGGCGGGGCCGCGGGGACACGCTCGGTCCTGTCACAGGGACGTGCTCCCTGTGGATCGGCTCAAGTGCCGAGGACAATCCCGCACCTGATGCGGGGTCACAGTGACCCCCCCAGAGCCACAGAGAGGTTCCTAAATGAGTGCAGGGA
>NW_008604167.1:0-273 GCF_000691845.1 Merops nubicus | reverse complement strand
AGGTTTTTTTTTTTTCTCTTTCCATCCATGTGTGGCATTGTTTGACTTTGCTTTCTAATTAAACTGCCCTTGTTTTTACCCACAAGGGTTTTGTCTCTAGCTTGTTTTCCTTCCCTTTTTGCTCCTGTGGAGGAAGGAGAGGAAAGGGGAGAGTGGCAGAGTGGCTTGGTGGCCATCACTTGCCCAGCCGGGGTTACCCACCACAACGGTTACATACAAATTGAGCAGATTGACTCTGAACCCAGATACTCAAACGAGGGTCAAAAACTAATG
>NW_008604166.1:0-20520 GCF_000691845.1 Merops nubicus | reverse complement strand
ACCTAAAGGATTCTATGATTCTTCCTTTTCTTCTTTTCCTTCCTTTCCTTCCTTCTTTCTTTTCTTCCTTCCTGTTTTTCCCCTTGTTTCTTCCTCTTCTTTCCCTTTCTTCCTTTCTTCCTTCCTTTATCTCTCTTCTTTCTGTCCCTTTTCTTTCTTTCTTTCTCTCTCTCTCTGCTTTTTCTTTCTTCTTCCTTTCTTTCTCTTCTTTCTTCCTTCATTTATTGAACCACTTTGATCTCAACCCATGAGGTTTTTCCCACCTTTGCTCTTCCTTTCCTCTTCTCCTGTCCCATCAGGAGTGGGGGAGGCTGTTCAAGTGAGGGAGCAGCTGTGTGGTGCTTAGCTGCATACCAGGGTTAACCCACAACAACATGGAATAACAAAAGGCAGGAACATAGACACTTCAAATAAATAGAAATTATATTCATGTAAAAGAGTATAATTTTTTTTTCACATGATAACTGAAAAAAAGCCATTTTCTCCCCCATACTAGGAGCAAAACAAACTTTTTTTAAAAAAAAAATCTTTTATACTATACAAGGCAGAAGAAACTGAAATAAACACAGTTTTACACACTTGCCAAACTGTCCTGTTATGTATGTTTTCCTCTAAAAATTAAGAGGTCATAACAAGGACTCATACTAAGGAGCAATACTGTTCTCTAAATTTTCACACATTAATTCTCTTTCACATCCAACAATTCTCCCAGAGTTGCTACAAAATGTAAATACTTATACCCAGACTAACACAATACTTCTACTGAGTGAGCAGGTGAACAGTTAAGACTCTATCCAAGACAAAGTTTAAGCTAAAATTAGATAACAGTATATAAGCTTGTTAAGTAGGCACCTAAAACTCCATTATCATCAAAGATCACTGAAACCAAGGTCTTGATTATTTTATGACAGAGGCTTCCAGGATTACTGGAGATCCCCTACTCTGTCCCATCTGCCTTCCATCCACTGCCCAAAAAGTTATGGGTCTTCCATCTGTCCTGTGTCATATCTGCTAGCTTTGTATGGAGCTGTCAGATATGCCAGGACATCCTCAAAACAGTAGGCACATATGAACAACTGCATTGAGTTGGAGCTAAGAAATGGATTCAGGAGGATCAGCCACAAAGTGTCTACTTTAAGATGAACTGGATTGCTCTAGGCTACAACTGACTACAGTCATTAGGAACTTGATTCAGTTTCTCACAGCTACATGTTTACAGCCGTTTGAGTCGCCCTAAGGTACATGCCTTGCCTCCAGCTGCAACCACAGAAGTTTAGAAGCCTCCCAGAAGTCTTCTGTCCTGTCTGCCAGTCTTGTGTGGATGTTGGATATGCAGTATCCAACACTAACACTAAAACTGCATCTGTGGGCAACTGAACCAGACTTCTCCTGACTATATTAACAGCATATACACTGCAGACACCTGCACATACACACCTCAACTCAGATGCATTCATTTAGAACTGAATTCTTTTCTGGATAAATATTGTCCAGCTGGGAAGAGTTAATATGGCTTTTGTAGAATCTCACAATTTTGTAGAAGCAGAGTTCTTTAAAGGTATCAGTAAAGGTATGGATGAAGGAAATTAAAATGTTATATTCCAGTTGGGCACCCAAAAAGCTTTTAACACAAATCCTCACCAAAGGCATTTAAGGAAACCTAGTAACATCACATAAAACCAAAGGTCCTTGCAGAGATAACTAACTGGGTAAAAGATAGAAAACAGATAGGAAAAAATGGCTAGTTCCTGCAACAGAAAAAGGTCACCATGGAGTTCTGTAGGTACCTGTGCTGGACTGCTCAAGGTGCTTATGAAAGAGTTGGAAAATGAGACTAACCTGTGAGATGATAAAGTTTACTGATGATACTATGTTATTCTAGACACTGAAATAGTTCACCTGTGAAGAACTGCAGAATGCACCAGGAATAAACAGTGACTGATGATAGTGGTGACAAACAAAATTCAAGTAGATAACCCTGAAGTGGCATACATGGCAAAAAAAGGATTTCACATGTACAAGTTGAATTCTTTGCTAACAACTGCAGTACAGGATTGATATTGTGGGGTTATGACAGTCAGTTTCACAAAAGTGCCAGCTTAAACTGAGCAGTCAAATGTTAGGAGTCACAAGGATCAAAAAGAGAGTAAAGGATACAATATTGCTATTTCATCATATAAATGCATGGTTTGTTCATAACTTAAAAATTGCACAAATTGTTGTGTTGGTCCCACAGAAAAACATGATTGCAAAACTAGAAGAGACTTAACCAAAGGGCAACAAGGATGATCAAAGTTATGAGTGGGATTATGTATAGGAAAAGACTAGGTAAGCTAAAACTCTTCAGTCTAGAAAACAGATGGCTGATGTAGGACACAACAAAGAATGCAATTGTGTGTCATGAAAAGGAAGAATAGGGACTGATTGCTCCATATCTTTTCAATGTAGGACTTAAATGGTATGAAGTGAACAAATGGCAGGTGAAAAACAAATTAAAGGAAGGGTTCTTCATGAAATAGGTAATCAATCTACACTTTACCAGAGGATATTTTTGATGTCAAAGGTGTATATTTTTTCAAGAGGAAACAAGGTAAGGTTGTGGAAGAGAAATCCACTGAAAGTTACTATATGCTCAGGAACCACATAAAACTGAAAAAGGTTTTGTTTGGGAAAGCATCAAATATACTACCCCAATTTTATATCTTCCCCCAGGCAGCCACTTTATTCTATGTCTGGAGACAAGTACTGTGCTACATGGACCACTGCCCTGATCCCATTATGGCCAATCCATGTTCAAAGCATATTAAATATGTACCATACTAGAAAGCAATTACATTTTTTACTAATTGTTGCTCTAGATATGATAAAATAGTATCTTACCCCTTCTTTTCGTTCCTGTAGGTTTAAGTATTTCAAATTGTCTTCTGCTATTTCCTCTACAGTCTGTGGCCTAATCACTAATGTTTCCATGGCATCAGTGAGAAATGAAGAAACATCACATAGGTGAGCTATATAAAATTGGAAAACAAAGTTATCATGGAGAAAATAGTTGTAGCAATAAATATCCAAGTCAGACAAATGTACTGCAATACAATGTTGTCATATGATATGAGAATATAAAGTATTTGCTTAAACCATTGCAGACCTCAATCTTACATGCTTTACTGTTATAACGCTGTATTTTCCAACCAACTTTTGGTACTGAGAAAGGAGCTTCACAATTCTAAGGAATAATGTATCTCCCAGGGAACAATCCATCTATCAGGCTACAGAAATAATTCACTTTTTGAACAATCCCTGTTCTGTGTTTTCTGTGCTGATTGCTATATTTCAAGCACAAAGACCCATTTTTTCTCACCATCTACACCTTCTTCCATTTTATCTATTTTTTCCAGAAATAGATAGACCAACAACAAATAGCAAAATATTTTGCAATCTTTAACACTGTGCATTTTGACAATCTCAGTGACGAAGAACTCTATGGAATAAGGGTAGACTATTTAAGACTTCATCAAGTATTTCAGTTTGTGAAAGAAAAGTATAATATTTTTAAATTGCAACATTTCATGATGACTCCTCCAGTTACCCTCAAATCACAGAATCACAGATTCATAGACTGTTTTGGGTTGGAAGGGACCTTAAAGATCATCTAGTTTCAGAGCCCCTGCCATGGGCAGGGACACCTTCCACTAGACAAGGTTGCACAAGGCCCCATCCAACCTGGTCTTGAACACCTCCAATGATGGAGCATCCACAACTTCCATGGGCAACCTGTTCCAGCAACTCACCGCTCTCCTAGTGAAGAACTTCTTCCTTACCTCAAATCTAAATTTACCCTCTTCACGTCTGAAGTCATTACCCCTCATCCTGTCTCCACAAGCCCTTGTAGAAAATCCCTTCCCAGCTTTCTTGTAGGCCTAAGAAATTTTCCTCCCTCAAATATCAATGAAATTTTCTTCTCTGGATCAACAAAGAATTTTCCTTCAGATAAAAGAAACAAGCAAAATAGTGCTCTTTTAACATCTGGAACAGATGTGGCCAGAACAAGTGGAAGAATGCACATGGACATCAAGGGGTCTTATTTTAGGCCTCCAGCGGAAAATAAGTAACAGGTTACTTTATCTGCACTGTGATTTATGCAGCTCTCTGTACGCAAGAGTAAAATATTTCTTAAAGAGTATTTATATTAACACAAATGTCCATGAGTACAACAGAAACAAACAAAAATATACTATTCACTAAAGTTACTTACCTTGAATAGATTTTCTCAAAGAAATGACAAGAACATCATACAACTTCTGGATGAAATCATCAATTACAGTTTTCACAGGGTTGCAATTAACAGTTAAACAATCTATTCTGATGGTGCTTCAAGACAAAAGATTAGAAAATAGCAAATATTCAGTAGTATGCTTACATGTCAGTATCTCTAAGATCTATACATGTCTATAGTTTATCCTGATTTTGTAGCCCAATAAGAAAAAAGCTCCTTCATAATTCTACAAATAATAGTCATAGCTTGTTGTGAAAATTACTCGTAGTACTTCAAGTATTTATAACTATTATGCATATATAGGTGCAGTCTTATGGGGGCTAAGGTCTAATGCTCTGCTCTTCCAAACAGAAAATTATTTGATTTTATATAACTAGTGTTAGTAAACTCAAAACCTTATTTGATACCTTCCTGAGTAGGTCAAACAATAAATACTTGGTCAGCACCAATTATTTTCAACTCATGGCACTTCATAGCCACACATGGTTTCTGGCAGCCAGTTTCTACTCACCTCAGCCTGTCCTCAAGCACATGAAAACCTTCACTACTCAGAGTATCACCTAGCCAACAAGTTCTACCAGTCTATTCTCCTGCATGAAATGTCATCTCTTTTTCCTTGTTCTGAACATGATTCTCATCAGTTTAATTTGAGAGTTCTAAGCCATGCAATACACTAAACTCCATGTGAAGATATGCAAGATTAAAAGCTTACACTAGTGTCTCTTTAAACTATAAGTTAAAAAAGGTAATCTAGTGTTCCCATACAGGAATTATTTCATGCTTATACATTTACTGTCTGCTCCTAACTGTCACATATGCTCCACATCTACAGGACTTAGCTAGAAGAAATGGTCAAATATCACTGCGTTTTGTAGTACTTCTGAACCAGCCCTGAATTTTAAGGGGGTTTCCCATCATACAAAAGAAGACAGTAGAAGTTTTCAAAGAAGACTGTACAGATAAAAGGGAATAAGGGTCTAACAATAAAACTGAAAAAAAAAACCCTAAGCTTTTAAAAAGTACACCAATATTATAAAACCACTTGAAATTCTAGCGATATCTCCACATAAAATGAATATTTCTATTTTACTATTACTTTTAAAGTATCTGACAGAATACATTATTTAAGCAAAAGACTAGTTACACTATACCTTGGAAGACGTTCTGCTTCTTTCCCTCTCACTTTTAATGCTTTGAAGTTTTTTTCCCAGTCCTGTTTGCTAGACAGATGTGTCTCCACCAGAGTTTCCATATCTACTTGGCCAATTACGATCCAGTCCTTTCCAACATTATTTTTTATTTCATGGAAAAGAAATATTTTCCAGACTAGAAAACTGTTTGTCAATATTAAAATACTTTAATGTTTTCAAGCTACAATCTCTTTAACCTTTATGTTCCTTCAATTACCTACAGATTGTCTTAGTGCAAAAATCAGAATGTACAAAATAGTTTAACATATTCACACATTTAAGGATAATTAAAACAGATTCTGAACAAGAGTAAAAAGCTGTAATATGGAGGTTTCACTGGGAACTACATATGCTTTGAACTTAAGCGGTTGGCTTGACAAGGATGGATTTATTAAGCTTTTGCTTATATGCCTTGCAGAAAAGAACAATAATGCACAAATGTCAAATGCTCAGTTACTTCTGGGATGTCTGAAGCCTAAAATGATACAAATGGGAAAAGAAAAAAAAAAAAACCAAACCCAGGAGTCAGTAAAATATTGACAATACCTTGAATTGATTAGAAATGTCTGACAGCCTTCTGAACAAATCCTCTGCTTTACTGAAAGCAGTCAGGAATCCATTTGCATTTCTTTCTGTCATAACAGTGAATATAGACTTTTCCTCTGCTTCACTTACTCCCCTAAACTGATGTGGAATGGAGATGAATCTCTTCATTTCTCTGTAATACCTAGCTCGCACTTCTTCAAAAGGAGGTCTGAATTGCAACTGGCCTTGCCTAAAAAGTGAAACAAATCATACAAAAACTAACATTTGAGCCAAAATACTTTCTTAATAGGAAAAAAAAGAAAACATCTTACTTGAATGTTAGATCAATATTTATTTCTGGTAAATTCTCATTCAGTGCTTCTAAGCCCATTTGATACTGATGCTCCAAAGCCTTGTAAAGTTGATGATTCCAGTGCTGTCTCCAAGCTTTCATATCACACGATTTGAAGCCCTAAAATTTAACAATTTTTATTTTTATTTTATTGCTTAAGCTATAATGATAAGCCGAAACTGAGCACAGTACAATGTCTGGCCTTACTAAAATTCAAAGAAATATCACAACACTGGAACTCGGCACCAAGCCTTTCAGAGTTCAAGGAGCATCTGCACAACACTTTTGGACATATGGTTTAGTTTTAGGTAATCCTGCAAGAAGCAGGGAGTTGGACTTGATCCTTGTGAGTCCCTTCCAACTCAAGGCTTTTTATGATTCAATGACCAGTTTTAACATTAAGAAAATCTAGAGCTATTAACATTTATTTCCAATGAAATAAAAACACCCAGCCGAATCAAACCAGTCTTTATGGCAGGTCGGCATAACAACTTCACAGAGGTTCATTGCCCATTATTTTACTATGAGATTCTTCAAGGTTACTCTAAAATGCATGTGACTTTGCTAGAAATTAGATACAGAGCTGTCTGAATGAGAAATCTAAACCTCTACCACACCTTTTATCTTCTTATGATACATAAGCTACCTTTTAAACAGCATTTCAGAACAATCTTCTGTGTTTCCACAGAAAACCATTAAAAAGTAAGTATAAGATTTTATCTTAAAGAATTCAGATTTTAATTGGAATCTGCTACACTGCACTGTAAGAATGTGAAAACCTGTACATACAGTCATGTTTGTAAAAGGTCACTTGTAAGCCATCCAGGCTTACAAGGTTTTCAAAAGGACAACAGAAGTTAAAAAAGTAATTAGAAACTTCTTCCAGCTTAAAAAATTCTCTTGTTATTTAATGGGATAGAGATTTTCAGCCAGGGTTTTCGAGGCAGCTCAAGGTTGCTGCAGAAAGGTATACAGTTAATGTCTGCCCTACAGTTCAAGGCTGCCCTGAAAAACTCTTCCAGCAGAAAGATTCCAGAGGTTAAGAAAACCTGATATTGTCTCTGTGAAGCCTTAAGACAATTATAAATATGGCTTTTAAAGAAATATGCAACATTTTGATGTTAACAGCAGTAAGAATATACTATGTTGTAACTTTGGATAGTGAAAACAGCATACATTTGGTTCCAAGTTTTATCACTTCTAGTCAAGGATTAAAAGAAAAGTGACAGAATATAGTTAATTTTCCACAAAAAATATTCTGTAATAGCAAAACAATTTTCAAACAGATCTTAAAGCAAATATAGACTATTAATTTCAAAAAAATATTCTGACTTCAAGATAAAAATTTGCAAACTGATCTTCAAAAGAAATTACAAACCAAAAGCTGAATCAATGCACTTAGATCTATTATTCATATTATATTGAGAAGACGGAAAAAATTGTAAGGAAAATACAGTAAAAATACTGCATTCATTTGATGGGCAAATATCAACTAAAATAATCTGGGTTTGCATTAGAAAGGCTGAGAACACCACATCCATCTAACGATACAGCCCTATTATTACTGAAGGCTACAGAAAAAAATGAAACTGACTTGAATGATACTTCAAAATAGCTTAGATGAGAGTAATATCACCTAGTTACTCTGACAAGATGATATTCTTAAGCAATGTCTTACTCGATGACCTTAAAGGTCTTTTCCAACCAAAATGATTCTATTCTAAAAGTTGACAGTTCCCAAGTGAAAAACAAAAATGTGGCTTTTTCATTATTTCAGGCAGAAATGCTTTAAATTCTAAATTTTATTCATCTGTTCTATTCTGTCTGGGAATACTCATATCTGTACTGGGAATACTCGTATCGGTTCCAATTTACCTTGCATTAAGACACAAATGATTTGGTTTTCCCATTTCTTCCTCTAATCTCTGTCATCTGACCATGCATTATTCTTCTCCCGTTACTACCATGACATAAAAAAAAAATTATCCCCCTCATCTGAAATTTTACTTCACATCTGGCATCAACTAGTATATAGCCAGGTTTCCTGAGCTTGCTAGTAACTCCTTAATCAAAATGAATTGAATCATGCTATGTTTGAGTCTCAAATCTTGACAACTATTGAAAAGTCAAATGTTCACAGTTTGCAATATGATAAGGAAACCCTGCCTGTGACTCGAGGCTGGCAAAACCAGTTCTGAGCTCCTGGAGACCATCTTTCCAACGCTGCTGCTGCCGAAGCAGATCAATATTCATGAGCGATATAACCTGTTAAAATAATTTTAAAGGATAATATTTTTAAACACATTCATCACCACATAAGTGAAAGAAATGGTAAAATAAACTCTAAGTGACATGATTTCAACATCACCTGCAAAACATACCTTTTCAATGAAGTTTGTGTGCCACTTTCGTAGTTTTCTATTTTCCGTGGAAAGCCGTTCAGCAGCAGCTTGGAGTTTTTGAATATATGCTTCCAATTCTCTAGGATTATCCCACGTTATTTGAGCTTTTCCTCCAGGACCAGATTTTGAATGCTTGAAAATCATACAATCTTTGTAAGATTTAATGATGAACAAGAGTCTACCAGCTAGCATACAGGAAATGACAATATGAGAAAGATGGTTTTACTCCTAGTGTAAAACGGAGGACGTCCCTCTCGCTCCTGCACAAGAGGCATAAAAACCTGGCAAATCACAGACACGTGGGCATATCACTAGAGGTACATAATCCACTGGTGAAGGATTAAAACCAGGCTTTTAACAGAGCTTGAAGCAAATTCACTGATTTTGAGACTCCTGCCCCATACACATAAGCAGATATCTTGAGCTGACAGGACACCTTAAACGCCCCCGTTCTTCTCCGTTCTGCACAGACCCAAAAGGAAAATGTGACATTAATAATCACTGTACAACTTCACTTGTTCATCATGAAATACATCTTTTAAATTACACTGCAAAATTCCACTGACTCATAAGCAGCTTTGGGGAATTCCATTTCTCTGGGCTTTTAATCAGGATTCTGGAGTTTTTGTGCATTTTGCAGAACAGAAAATGAGAAGACAAAAGCATCTGAAGTTCCACAGTTGGACCTATTTCTAAAAGACGTGGCTTAGAACACATCTGCATCACCACTGTCATAGGGTCTGCACACTAAAGGAATCTGTGGCATAACCTTCAGCCAGTCCCCAAAAATTGCTCTGGAGGCATTATTCTCTTGCCTAATACAGAGTTTATGGTCACGTTATAATTATCCAGCCATTCTCACACTCTAAGAATGCTGGAAAAGAGCAGAGTGCTTCAAACTCATCAAACCCAGTAAACTGAAATTTATGATGCATGATGTTTCTCCAGACATAAAATATAGTGTTAAAAACCTGTAGACTGTAGTGTAATTCTTAAGTTCCTATCGTCCCTTCAAAGGAGAAAAATGCAAATTATTAAATAAATTCCTCCAAATTGTTCCACATTCCTTAAAAGAACCTAAAATTTCAAGTATACTGAACTTCCTAGCAATTATAAAACAAAAATAAAGCCTCTTCTCACAGCAACTAGATTACGTCTGAACACCAACCCAAGATAACAAACTGCATGCATAAATTAATCATCAGGTAGATCCACAGATTCTTCGTTCTTAATCTAAACCAGAAACTATCCACCTTCAAACTGTCAAAACATGAATTAGAAATATTCAAGAGAATTAAAAAATCCAGAGATGTAGTAACAGTCAAAATAGTGAAACCACTCCTGAACACTAATTTATCTCTAGAATAAAGCATATGCCATTTTTATTAAAATAGACCAAAATAATTATTTAGTACTGTTAGAACAGGAGTTACATTCCCAGCTACTAAAGAACTGACCACATTTTGGTTCACGTGTAAATTCAAACACTAAAAATAATTCCTGAGACAGTACATTACACTAATATCCAAAGCACAAAGGAGTAAGTAGTTGTTTGAATGGCAATATCAAAACGACCCACTGATTTCTGTAAATGCTAATTAAACAGATGGAGGTGATCATATGGAAAGGCTGCAGTTGAAAAGTCAAGAAACACAGAAACAGGAGCACAGAATATACACAGATACCACTGAAATTAAAAATACAAAAAGAAGGGAATGCTTTCACCTTAATTATCTGTTCAAATGCTAGAGCAGATTGTAACATCATTGGCTTCTGACTCTCAATCATTTGTTGATCAATAGAATTATAAAAGTGTGCCACCTGTAAAAATGGAGATTTACAAGAACAGATAAAAATATTTGTATGTCAATAGATGTAAAGGAAGATATGCCTGAAAGTATTGCCCAATCAATCCCATTAAGAAATAAGAATTAACTAGTAAAATGCTTACAAAAATAAAGTAGATATGCAATGCTAACATGATTCTATCTTCTAGTGATGAATTCTAATAGCTAAAAAGACTGCTACATACGTCTGAGGTGATTATACTTCACCTTAAGTGAAATAGGTTCAGCCTCTGATTTATTGTAAGTGGAACAGTTCCAGTGTTTTATGCAAATATAGGCATCTAGTGCCGTTTCAGAGGCATTCAAGTACCCATGATATCTGTTAGGATATGACACAAGACCTAAAAACTACTCATTTACTGCCAGACTGACAGCTGGATTAAGAAGGATAACCTAGAACCCAGTTTAATTGTCCACACACAGACATCTAGCACCCTTTGAGTTGACTAAGGTTTCCACTTGGGCATTTGCCAATGATCCAGATTCAGGGGTATCTTGTAGGTCATGTATCATCTCTGCCTTACCTGTGCAGGTATCTCAGATTAATGATACCTACTGTGAAACTGAACTGAGCCTGTGTATCTACTGAAGCATTTTCACCAATATATACATATATTCCCGCATCTTAAAGGAACAGAAGAAATCCTGACGTGGTCTTTCATTTGAAATGTAAGCCAAATAAATATTTATGTAGTATTGAGTGTAATAAAAAAATAACTCCCAAAGAAAACCAAAAACCACATTTCCATTAAAATACTTATTCACATATTTTCAGTTGAAGACTAGCAACAGTGAGGACAAGCTGGTCCATTTTATTACATTTTCACTTAGCTATAATAATCAGAAACTGAGACTAGAACCAAGAAATCAATGAATTACTTATCTCATTATGAAGATTCATACAGTAACTTCACATGGCTTTAGAATTACAATTCATTTGGTTTCAAAGAAGACACGTCCCAAAATTGTAAAGCATTTTTTTACTTTTGTTTTCTTTTAAGGACTTAGCAAGAAACAAGTCAGTTTCATACAGACAAACACAGCAAAAAGCTTAACCACACAGTCTAGATCATAGCCTAGAAAAGTTCTTCTGCTAAAGCTGGGAAGTCAGAACAGGAAGTTACTATGACATTTAATCTTATACCTGTTTGAGGATGACTGCCTGTTTACAGAACTTCTGTGCAGTGTTTGCAGCATGCTGTATTTTAGCTGGTATGGCAAAGCCAAGTGCTGACAGCTGACGTACTTCCCTCAGGAGAGTCACCAAACGATCTGAATACAGTATGTTTAATGTTCCAGATTTGGGATCCAACTCCATTACAGGACTATTAGCTTGGATGCTAAACCAAAAGCATATTAAACATGTTACTTAATATCACCTGATACTAGTATTTTCTTGGGTGAATTTTATAATATAATAAAGATTTGTAAAAATGTCATTTTCTTCCATTTTTCTATGTTTATTAACATTTTAATTAACTCAGAAATTATTCCAGTAATCTTTCTCTTAATTCAAAGCCAGCGAAGACAAGAAGAAATGAACAATGCCTATTGGTTTTGCTTGCAAAGTTTTTCTGGCTTGTTAAAATACTTAACATGTCACTCACAGCTAGACAGTATTTCTCAAATACCCTGGGTCCACCACACCCCCTCAGGCAAGCTCTTTACAGGCCCCAGAATTCAGCATTGAGAAGGAGCAGAAATCAATCCAAGGACCAGGACTTGAATCACTGGAACATTCTGGTATACACAATCAGAAACTAACAAGAACATCAGCCTACATTTAGATTTTACTGCAATTTTTCTTTCTGCTGTAATAATGCTTCTAGCACCATCCTAGGCTTCTTTCATAAAAACTTCAGCTTTACTAATTTTTTTTACATTTTTTTCTCATCTTTTTCAATTTCCCATAGCAACTGCATTCCACTTCACAGTGAACCACCTCTTTCCTTTTCAATCTCTTCACATCTTTTAAAATCTCACAGTAACAAGATTTTATGGTACTCATATATTAGATGGTTGTTATATACTGGAGTGCTGAGTCTGCTTATTTGTTATATTTGAGTGTTTTTCATAAAAATAGAAGATTACACAGACGTATCAACTCCTGTATCTTCTGCAACTGTGATGCAGAAAAGCTATGTGGCCAATCAATAAAAAAAACACTTGTTAAAATATATGGTAGTACCCCATGAAGTAATGTCATTATTTTGAGAAACACAGTTAATGAGGTTTAAATTTATTTTCTTACCCTTCTTTCATCTAGTCTATTTAAACTGCAGATTGTCTTGAGAATAACAATTTGTTTGTTACTCCACATGTGTCACCTCTGTATCACAGCTATACTCGTATCTCATCTGGCTCCTAGACATTATCATTATATGGATTACAATGGATAATAAGTAGTAACAACAAGGAAACCAAACATGTCTTTCATTCCAGGTGTTAATAGGAACTGCAAGATGAGTTATTAACACTGTCCTGTATGCTTCAGCTTACCAACCAAGCCTGGTAGGATGATGAAGTGATAATAAACTCCTCTGTTTTGTTTCTCTGCTCATTCTCAATTCAGTAAATTTTTTTTATTTCCTTTGTCAAGTTCTACTGAATTACACCACGCTGGAGATTTCAGCAAAACAAATATTTAAAGAAAAATGTTATTTACCAAAGTCCTGACTTGGGATTTGATAATTCCGACTGGATATTCCTAGACCAATCATCAAATTGCTCTTGTTCATATACTTTTAATTGTTCCAGGAAAGAATGTGCACTTTGATGGAAAGTTTGAAATCCAGATAAGTCAGACAGAAGAGCCTCTGACAGCTTGATAGCATCCTCCACCTTATATATAATCACAAAGAAAAGAAGTTTACCTTCCCAGCATTAAATCAGAAAAGCAAAATCACCACAATAAAAATCAGTATTGCAAAAGATTCAGGAACCAATTAAAAAAAAACAATAATAAAACCAATAAAAGAAAAAAAAAAAAAAAAAAAAAAAAAAGTGACTCCTGAACTGTGTCCCAGATTCCCAGATATGCAAATTCCCGTTACAGTAAGTTGGGTCTGAATAAGTTGTCCACCACAAGTGCCTAGTACTATGGAGATATCCCAGAGTGCTCTACTTTGTCTTTAGATTGTTCTTCATAAAGATACAGATCTCCCACGAATCCTTTGTTGTATCTATGAGGTCCATGCCAATACTCAAAGGTGTTTCAAATGGGATTTCACATCTATGTGTGGACAAATTAATCAAAAGCCTAATCAACACAATCAGTGCAGATGTGAGGGGCTAAGGTAGACACACAGTTGACACACATTAGCTGAACTGCTCCCTAGGTCTTCAGCAGACCAAGCAGAAATAACTGAGATCTGAGCTGCTGCTGTTCTTTCTCTAGGACACAAAACAAAGTAACGCCTTTAAGACCTCCCCCCTTTGTCACACTCAGCTGAAATGGGCCCTGAAGATTTCTGCAAATCACAGGCGAATGCCAAAAAAATGGGCTAACAGTTATTCTGGGATAAGTAACTTCTATTCTCATTCACATCTAGAGTTACTATAAATGGCATCTACATTTACAGAAAACATTTTGCTTTTAACTAGTCAACGCTTTCCGAAAAAAGTTCCAGAGTTTTCAGCTAAAGCATAAATACAAGTTAACAAAAATAATGTAAACTAAGAGTCAAATATTTTGTAAGCTTGTTCTGTTGTAAGAGAACACAGAACCGTTTGGCATTTACTTTTACAAGAGTCTCTGCAGAAAATTCCCTGGCAAGCTGATTCAAAAAAGCACTACCAAGAAATCCCTTTGATTTCAAGGGGACACTACACAGTTTAGTAATAACAAGTGAGAATTAGGATATCAGAATCTTGCTACTTGTAAATGTTAAATACAACTTTTAAATGCAAACTGGAGGGTAAAATTTTACAAAAATGCCTCCTCTGAGAATTTTGGTCCTTTCTTTACAAAAAAAAAAAAATCCATAAAAAGCAGGCAGTCCAGTGTATTACAAAAAAATACTGTCTTCTGAGTCAGTTATTAAAATTCAACTTAGCAAGCAGCACCACTGATAAAAAAAAACTTGACTATATAACTCCAGGGAAGGAAACAATTTTTTCTGTGGGGAATTCCCACAGAAATCTCAAATACCATGTTCTACATTCTATGATGATACTGTGCCTAAACAATAAAAGTATCTGTTACCTTCAGCTCCAGCTGCTGTACCCATACAATATTATTGACAACCTCAGAAAGGTTTTTGCCTGACAGTGGTCCAGAAACATCACCAGGAACACCTTGGCATCGAGTTTCAAAGTCTGCCTGATAGTCTAACACAAGCAGAAGATGCATGTTAGGTCAGAAAGCTAATAGAATAAGCCTAAAATTACTGCTGTAGTTATAAAAACACACCAGGGATACTGACGTAATTCTAAAAGTAAATAAAAGAACTCTAGTATTTGAAAAAAAAAAAAAGTAATGCAAATTAAATACTTTTAAATACATTTTTACCTTTGACATAATCTTGAAGTCTTGCTAGCAATGTTTCCCTTTCAAAAAGCAATTCTTTTCTTATATTTGGATGCTTTATCAGTTCCTTGTATTTCTGAAACGTTTGAAAGAGCTGGAATAGGAAGTTCAAATAATTAAAAGCATATTCTGACACTACTCATTAATTAGTGTTGTCCATAAGCACTGTCTTTGGCTCCAAGTACTTATTCTTGTGCTCTAAAGTGACTACTTAAGAACTCAAAAACTTTATCTTTAGGAAAGTTTTGAGACTACAAAAATACACATACCTGCTGAGGACTGTCCTGAATTTCTGAAATAAATTTCTTCAATTTGCTTGCTATTTTTCGTTCTGCTGGTGCAATAATTCTTTCATACTGAGAGACTGCTGCTTTCCACAATGGCTAGAAATAATGAGTTCATAGATTAATTTAGGACTACCCACATATATCATAAAAAGTCACAGAAAGAACATGAGTAAATTAAAAATAAGCATTGTACCTCTGTGTAAGGATTATAGTGTACAGGATTTAGGCCAGCAAAGGGTTCAAACACTTGGGCAAGATGTAAATAATTTTGTTCTCCAGCTGACAAAAAAAGCGTAAGTTTTTCATGCAGTGTTCTAACAGTCAGCACCTATAACAGAAAGAAATGGTTTATATAACCTACATATTTTTACATAAAACTTACATTTAGAAGCAAACATGGATTATGGAATGCTATCTGACTCTGAAAAGGCTATAAAAGTGTTTTAATCCCCTTTTTTTAACTTAAAACAATGTTGTTTAATTCTTTGTCAAATGAAATAAACGTGTATGATTCAAACCTCTACCTCATCAAGACGTTTGCCAAATTTGGCTAATGATTCAGGGAAATATTTCTCCTTTTTCCATGGATGTGGAGTATAACATTGCCACAGGTGTCCTGTTAGGTACTCACAGGCTGACACCCACTGCTCACAAATCAAGATGCCAGCCTTTAGATGTTCTTTAACCTTGTGAAATGTATCCTCCCATAAATTCAAAGCTGCTAATTTTCTCTGAACACATCTACCTAAGGAGCCACCTAGAACACAAATAAGTACAAAAAAGCAATATGTTATGTTTGTTTAAAATAATTCCTTTAAACAGTACACCATGTTCCAATCACTTTTTTAAAGAACTGGTCTAATATCTTGATTTCAAACCACACAAATGCATCAATAACTGATTATTTTGTTTCAGGTTCAACAAACATCTCCACATTAGACAGAGGCTGGTCCCACATCAGAACCTGATGGATTTGGATTCTAGGATCCACACTGCAGCACCTGTATCAGCAGTAGCGGCAGCAGCTGGCTGCCCCCAGCGATCCTTCACCTCATGAACACACACAGCCCCAGCAGCAGCAAACTCACTGTCTTACGCCTGTCTCAGAACATGGCACTGCTGTCAAGAGGATGAGAGAAGCAACCTCTCTGCATGCCCTGCTCTCAGCCACACACAGACTGTATCCTACAGACTGGGGGGTTATGTAAATAAATGTTCTCCTCCGAGAGAAAGACAGGGAGTCAAACAGAAGCAAGGCAAATCCAGTCCACAAGGTGAAAGGTATGCAAATCCATCCTGTTATTATCTATCAGCTTACCAAGAATGTGTGAAGGCATTTACCAGAACTGGCTGCATTATTGGGTACTATAAGGCAAATAATATTCCTGGATCATAATTACAAGAAGAAAGCACCTTACTGATGTAAGCTGTCACTGGTGCCTATAAGAGGAAGAAGGTCTCTACTCAAGGATTCGTTTTACTTTTTCTCAATTGTTCATTTAATGAAGGCTGCATAAAGGTTTACCTGTTACATCCAAGAGATTTTGCATGCGTGGCTGTGGATAAGGATCATGTTCTGTTTGTCTCCACACACTATCTACGGTGTCCTTGGTAGTCTCCACCAAATCCACAACTTCAAGTAATGAGAGACTATCCAAGTTGTGATAATCCTAGAAAAAAATACCCTTAATACAATTACTTTGCAACTAGTACTGTAGAGACACTGATAATTTTCTGAAGCTGGCAACTTCTATAGTTTTCTAGATTTTATTGATTAACAGACTATTGCCTAGTCTTCTCAAAAACCAAGCATGTATGTAAGTTCACTCATGTAAGGAATGCATTGATATCCAAAGCACTATTCAGGACAAAAATTTTGCATGCTAGCATTCACTATTATCACCTGCATTTTCAGTTTTCCTTTTTATAATTTCATGAGTCAATTTCTAGTTCATAAATTGTAGCATGCTGTTCTATTTCTGCAGAGGCTCTCAGTATTCAAAAGTCAAACCTGCTCTCAATTAAATGTTGGCACTCCCCCACACCATTGTCACTAGAATCTACACGAATGACACTTAAACAAAATTTTCCACAAGAATAAAAAAATAATACCTCCATATTCATATATTTGAAAAGACTGTACATATACAGACATGAATTTCATAAGAAGAGTGTTCTTTACTGAGTTTCAAATATACCACTGATCACACAAAAGTAAACATACTTTTGCAATGTCCTCAAATAGGTCTTGAAAATAGGAAGCTCGCTCTTTACTACACCATTTACTTCCATGACGAGCACACTCTACCCAGAACTGAAATTCATCTGTTGGTGTGAGGATAGCTGCAAATAATAATGGAAAATGTTTAAATATGAAATACAAAAATGGTCACAAAATATTTTGTTGGAACATACTTTGCAAAGCAAATGTTTACTGTGTGGTTATGTAATCCTTCAACTTCTGACTCTGACGAGATGTAGTATCAAGTTCAGGCCAAGAGACCAGAGTAGTCATCACCAATTCCAATCTACTCACTACAACCTCTTGTATTTCACACACTGCAGTCACTGGGATAATGAAGGTTGAAAACTCAACCTATAAATACATTATTTACTCATTATTTAAAATTAACTATAAAAGATGTAATTGTAAAACAAACCTTGCACATCATCTTCACTGAATTTTGTTCCTGTGTAATTAGGATCTGATCTTCTAAGAACTGTACTCAAACCAGATTCAAGGTCACTTAAAAGTTTCTGGAGTTTGGGATCAAATGTTTTACTCCATCTCTCATCCTGCAATGAAAATTTTCAAAGTTGTGCCTCACGTGATAGAACAATTACTATTTTCCTACCATTAATCTTAAAAAAATAAATATTCAGATTAATTGTAGTAACCAACAACATGATGAGAAAATGTAATTATTTATTTTTCTTAAAATAAAGAAAAAGCACCTCATTCTTTTCATTTAACAATTCAGAATAATACTGTAAAATAATTTTATCATAAATCAAAAGGCAGTTGTTGGATTTATATGAATTCTCTTATGTTAAAGATACTTGTGATCTGGTACTACAGTAGAACTTGGAAAGTGCTAGAATCAAATGTGTTTTTTTCTAAACTTATTTTATTACTATTATGACATACAAGAAATTAAAATATTTAAAAGCTGAAACTCAGCCTGGTAAATACAACAAGTTGAAATACAGCCATGGTCATTGTTTTTGACAAAAAAAATCCACAAAGGAAATATACTCTTTAATGGAACAGAAGCAAAAGCTTCAGAACATTTAAAAGAAGCACAAGTATGAAAAATGCAGCTGTAGAAATTAATCTAGAGTCGAGCCACATCTAGATATCTGCCACATGTTGAAGCATTATAGTTTACACAATACAGACCTACGTATTTCATACAAAATGTTAAGAGTATCTAACACAAGGAAAGGGCACAAGACTGCAATTATGAGTGGAAAGGAGCTGTTGTTTCCACTGTTAGTGTGGAAAAATGTTTATATCCAGGATAAAAAAAAATTTCCTATTAAAAAAATTTCCTTTCAACTAACAATGTTAAACACCACTACCCAGTACATTCCACATCTCTAGTCAGGCATATGTATGACCACAATTCACCTCTCATCCTTACTGATATGAAGTGAAGTGCCTTCTTTAACTTAGAACTATCACCTATTATTTAAGCTCATAAAATATTTTGGTTTTAAAACATAAAATAGTTGTCTCACAATAGTTAAACTATGGAATTTCAACGTTTCAAGAAAAATCTACAGAATGTTTAAGTTGGTATATTGCTCACCTGTAGTAACGCTGGTGCAAAAACTTGTCGTACAGTTTGATAAAGGGTGTTGATTGGTGAGTCTAGCATAGATGACACAAGAATATTACTGTGAAGGTTGTCTTCTGTAATTACATCAGGTCGCAGCTTGAAGAACACCAACACGTTACTCTTTGAATCAGCAGCTTCAATCTGTAACAATCAAGACAGGATTTGTTTAGAAAACTGTCATTGCCTGCATAGCATACTGAACTCTGTACACCAGTTACACAAATTCTTTACATCAAGAAAAAAAATCTAGCATTCCATATTACTACCTATGGTAGTATCTGACTTGCACAGAAAGTTAAAACTGTTATTGTATTCATTCCTGAATTCATAGGAACCTGAATTCCAACATCAAATAGACAACGTCTATTTAATTATAAAGTCTCTGTAAATACAATAATTGCTTAAACCATTTTGATTTTTAAAATTCCACTTACCACTTTCTGGAGACAAAACAGCAGCTCTAATCTTGTGCTTAGAGAAAACGAAGTATAAATTCATCTTTTCTAATTGCATTTTTACACTGTGTAACTTTGGGAATACTTTTCTAAATATAAATAAACACCAAGTCTTCAGCCTAAAAACCTACAGGCATCATTTTACTGAGACTTTATAGCCCCGATAGGCATCCAATCTGCCACAGCTGCCGACAGTGGATTTGGATATCAGACAGTGCTTTAGCAGCACACCTCAAAAACTGGTAGAGGTAGAAGTTCATTCTTGCATGAGCATAGACTTCACAGACTACACAGCAGATTTCACCAGGTGCGTTACTGGTCCACACAGCAGTTCACATGTTAACAACCTGTAACAGTAGCCTTCAGTGTAGAAAAAGACCTGTCACCGACACAACAAAGACCACATCCCCGATCTCACAGCAGAAATACGGGATGCACGTTGAGACCCACGCTTTGCTTGCACGCTCTGCCTGCACGCTCTGTGCAGCGGTCACCACACCATGTCCGGACTATGTGGTGACGCCCACTGCACATCACACCCACCACTATGCCTCGGCCAAGTCACTCGTTGAGCACACACACTTGTAGCAGGACATTTCACACAGCAAACCTCACACACCTGGACACATCCGTCTGAAAAGTGCATGACCTTGACAAACACCCAGCTTGAGACTAGTCAAGCACCTGCTGACGTGCTCCGTTTCCTGCAGGGCCGCCGGCAAGTCAACCCTTCCAGCGACCCGCACGCAGCCTCACCGGGGGCACCCCACGCAGCGGCCTCGCCGGGCGCCTGCAGCTCGGCGCGGTGGCATCCCCACG
>NW_008604165.1:2714-3110 GCF_000691845.1 Merops nubicus | reverse complement strand
TCCCCATGGTGGGGCACGTGCTGCTGGACCCCCACCCAGCCCCTGCAGCACCCACACTCACCAGCACCACCTCTGACTTGGCCTTCTTGGCGGTGGCCAGGGTGACGGGGGGCTCTGCCAGCTCGGGGGGCTCCTGCTGTGCCGGGACGGACCCTGGTCCTTCAGCAGCTTTTTGGGGGCAGGGGAAGGGTTGGAGAAATGAGCCCTAGGCGGCTGGAAGGTCCCAAGCAGCGGGGCAGGGACACGTCCCCATGAAGCAGCGGGGCTGAGGTCACTCACGGTGAGGTTGAGGGGGTTAATGACCCCCCCGGGGGGCTGGCAGCTCTCGTTGCTGTTGATGAGGATCTCGGTGGGGTACCGAAGCCACTTGCCATTGGGGATCTCGTAGGGCCACTC
>NW_008604165.1:1904-2533 GCF_000691845.1 Merops nubicus | reverse complement strand
CTCGCTCTGCATGGCTGACTCCCCCACCACTGTCCCACTGAAGTGCGACTGGACGTGGGAGGAGGTCCTGGGGGGGGGACACGGGCACAGTGGGAGGGGCAGCAGCACCTCTGGGACACCCCTCTGCCCCCTGCACTGGGACACGGGTCAGATTCTTCTGGGGCAGGTGTTGGGGGGCACTCACGTGGTCAGCGAGGACTGGATGCTGTAGTCCACCAGCAGCTTGGCCAGCACGGGCTGCAGGTCCTCCTGGGTGCTTTGCCTGCCAGGTCCCCAGGGTGAGCATCTCCCACCACCCAACAGCCTCCAGACGGCGTGGGGCAGCCCCCACCCTCCCAGCAGAAGCCGTGGAGGCCCCGTGCTGCCCACCCCCAGAGCCCTACCAGTTTCCCAGTCCTTCCTGGGAAGCTCCTTCCTGACCCCCCACCACATTTCCAGCACTGGGAAGAGGGGTGGAAGGTCTCCAGGCACCCCGGGACACTCACGTGGACAGGTCCAGCCACACCGAGACCTCCCGTGTGTCCAGCATGATCCCGATGGCCTCGAAGGTGATGATCAGCTCTGCCTGCAGCACAGAGGGACCACTGAGCAGCTTGGCCAGACCCCCACCTACCTGCTGAGCCCCCCAG
>NW_008604165.1:706-1869 GCF_000691845.1 Merops nubicus | reverse complement strand
AAGAGCCAGGGGGGGCGGCTGGAGGAGGCCACTCACCCTCTGGTTCCTCTTAAAAGGGTTGCCCAGCTCGCACAGCACCGTCTCTGCAAAGGTACAAGCTCCACTCTGGGGAGGAGAAGAGGGGGGGAGGAACATCTCAGCAAAGCCCACCCTGGTCCTTCTGCCTCCTGGAAGCAGGGAGGGGCCACGGCGTGACCTACGGGGCGGACGGAGGAGGGCAGCAGGCTGGCTGGCACCGTGAGGTTGAGCAGGGCCTCGTGGGCATCCTCGCCGTTGGCAGGGGTGGTGGGCACGTTGGTGATGTTGATGCTCAGGTGGAGCTTCCTCACATCCCGGCTGTACTGCAGCACCTGGGTCCCATTGAGCCTGGGGAGGGACCGGCGGGATGGAGACACCATCATCATCATCATCACCACCCCTGGCACAGCCCTGGGAGGGCTGAGGGGTGACCCGTGGCCGAGGGGATGGCACAAAGGGGTGGGAGAGGTGGGTGGAGACCCGGAGGGACCTGCTGGCACCTGGGCAGGGGCTGGTTCTGGTCGGTGACGAAGCTGCTCTGGAGCTGGAGGTTGCTGTAGCACTTGTTGTCAGAGCCACACTCCTTCTGGAACTCAATCTGGAGGGACAGGGACACCCCCTGAGCGTTGTCCCCAGGAGCATTGTCCCCCCAGGAGCCTTCTGCCACCCCTCCAGGCCAGGCTCACGTCTCCACCCCCCCACCTTGGTCTCGTTCTCGTGGGACTGGTCCTGGTTGAGGACAGGGAAGGCGTCCAGGGAGTGAGGACCCAGCTGGAAGGTCCTGGGCTTCTCCACCAGCGAGTAGTTCATGGAGAGCACGATGGGGTGCAGCTTGTCTCGGATGTTGTCCTGCGGGGTGGTGGAGATCACAGCCAAGCCCCAACTCCCTCCCCCCTCTCCAGCTCCAGATCATGTCTTGGGTACCAGCTCCTGCTTGTGGGAGCCAACAAACTCATCATGGCATGGATGGATGGATAAAGGAAAGGATGAAGGAAGGGATGGAAGGAGGGATGGAGGGATGGAAAGATGGAAGGATGGATGGAGGGAAGGAAGGATGGATGGAGGGAGGGAGGGAGGGAGGGAGGGATGGATGGAGGAGGGGATGGAAGGATGGATGGAGGAGGGGATGGAAGGATGGATGGAGG
>NW_008604165.1:0-352 GCF_000691845.1 Merops nubicus | reverse complement strand
GAGGAGCTGGACCCCCAGCACCAGCGCCATGTGTCGAGCCACCTACTGTCCATGCACACGCGTGTGCACACGCACACACACACTCGTGCCCTCGCACAGGCGCTCACCAGCAGCAGGAGCTCCTTGGACTCACAGCGGGTGTCGGGCATGGGGAAGGTGCTGTGGTAGGTGGCTGAGTGGGTCCCCAAAAACCTGACCCTGGGGGGGTGCCGGTCCTTGTCGGCCTCCAGGACGTACTCCAGGGCTGGGGGGAGAGGGAGGTGATGGGGTGTGCACACACGTGTGCCCCAGCACAACCCCTGTGTGCACATGGGGCTCCCATGCACACGCGGGTGCCTCCCCCCATGTTGCT
>NW_008604164.1:263-477 GCF_000691845.1 Merops nubicus | reverse complement strand
GGGGTCCTGCTCTAGGGTCAGCCTGGAAAGGGCAAAGCCGAGCATTGCACAACCAGGCCGGGCAACCTGGCCCAAACACAGCTAGTCAAGTGCTGTGTGCAGGCAGAGGGGCTTACCAGAAACATCTGGGAACAAGGAAACATCTGGAAGTAGTGGCTCTTGTGCTGTACCTGCTTTGGGAAGACTGCTGCCAAGAGCTGAAGGGCCCTCAGGA
>NW_008604164.1:0-221 GCF_000691845.1 Merops nubicus | reverse complement strand
TCTGAGCACCCTGCTCTAGCTGGGGATGTCCCTGCTCCCTGCAGGGGGTTGGACTGGATGGCCTTTTGAGGTCCCTTCCAACCCAAAGCATGCTGTGATTTTATGATGACCAGCAATGTTACACCCACACATCTGCTAGACAGTGGCCTAGGGTCCAGGGTGGTACCTGGGGTCCCTGCAGACACAGGGCATGTCGCTGTGAGGGCAGGGAATCGTGGAAG
>NW_008604163.1:404-3259 GCF_000691845.1 Merops nubicus | reverse complement strand
ACACCAGCACCCAGACCCCATCACCTCCATCTCCTCGGGCAGCCCCCACCCCGAGGGTGCACCCCAGGGTCCTCCAGCACAGCCCAGCACCCTCACTACAGACAACAGAAGGACATCAATGACTTGCAAGCCCCAAAACACAACGCCCCAAAGGGGTGCAACCACTGCCTCTATTCTAGCTCCTGCCCCCGGGGCAAGATCCCACCACTGGGACACTGGAACAGGGTCCCCAGGGGCACCTCAGCAGCATGAGGAGGGTGAAACCCTCCCTGCAGGGAATTTAGGGGCTCTCCATGCCAGGGGACAGGACTTCCCCCAAGAGCAGAGGGGACAACTCTCCCTGCGGTGGGTTTTACCCAGGGGAAACTCCATGAGACCCAACGGCTGACGCACGGCACAGGCTGCTCCAGGCCATCCACAAGAGTGATGGAAATGGGAGGGGACTGGGGACATGTCCCCCTCGGCCAGCCCAGGGCATCCTGCTGTCACCTGCCCTCCGCCCAGGGGCACAAACCTCCATCCCCACGGCAGCAGCACGGCCAGGACCTCACATCCCCCCCAAAACCCAGCAAGGGACACCCGAGAGCAGCTCTGCAGACCCCCCAGCAACCAAATCATGGCGTGGGCTGAGCCTGGGACCAGGGCTGCCCAGCACCACCCTGGAGCTCAGCCCGGGAGCAGGATCCTCTCCCCCAGCACGTGACCCCGTCAGCGCTGCTCCCAAAGGCTCGGCCCTTCCCCAAGGGCCATCTTTCAACCCAGCCTCTCAAACCCACTTCTTTGGGTTTTTTCCACCCCTGAGCACTGGTGAGTAATAGCAGCGATGCCAAAAGTCACAGGGCTGCTGATTTTATTTGCATCTACCCACCACCAGCAGCACCCAGGCCCAAAGCAGCCGTGACACCCGCCGGCTCCGGAGATGCAAAGCCAACGTAGACACAGATGTTGGTCCTGCACTGCCCCATCCCACGTGGCTCCACGTGTCCTGAGCTCCCAGGCAGGGAGCACCGAGCTCCCCAGGGGCTGCAGGGTCCAGCACACACCCAGCGTGCAGAGGAGGTGGTTGGGAAGGGGCTGGTGGCCACCAGCTCCACGTGACCACGAGAAGGAGGATAAGATTTGGGACGTGGTTTAATGGTCGTGGTAGTGTTGGGTGATGGTTGGACTGGATGATCTTAGAGGTCTTTTCCAAGCTGAATGACTCTATGAAGTCATTCAGTGACTTCATATGAAGTGAGCTTAACTGGATGCTGCTACAACAATGCTGAATCCTGGGAGGGCAATGATGGAGCAAAGCTCCCCAGAGCCCCTGGAGAGATGGATGGGAAATATCTGGCCAACATCACCAGGACCAGGCTCCTGCCTCAATCCCAATGCTCACACTCAACCATCACAGCCCTGACCAGCCCTTAGCACTTCCAAACTGGAAACACGACCCCAAAAACTGGCATGCTGGCCACCTGCTCTTCTCAGAGGTGGACCCACCCATCCACCTGCAGACAGCCCCACCACTCCCACATCAAAAACCTAACTTGGTCCACAGATAGAAGCTCACCACCAAACACCACTATTTCTTTGAATAAAGCAAACAATGGTCCATAGAAAGCATTAATTATCTGGAGATGCTCCAGCCCCTCAGCATCTTCGTAGCCTCTGCTGGACTCTCTCCAGTAGCTCCTTGCCTCT
The DNA here is from genome assembly GCF_000691845.1 of Merops nubicus. Classification (NCBI taxonomy): domain Eukaryota; kingdom Metazoa; phylum Chordata; class Aves; order Coraciiformes; family Meropidae; genus Merops; species Merops nubicus. Next base: position 1,573 of record NW_008604163.1, on the reverse strand, counting down.
CGCACACAGGGGGAGCCCAGCACTGGATCAAACACACCTGAGGTGGCCTCACCAGGGCAGAGCAGAGGTGGAGAAGAACACCCTCAACCTGCTGGCCACACTCTCCTGAACGCCCCCAGGAGACCATTGGCCTTCTTGGCCACGACAGCCCGTCGCTGGCTCATGGGCAACTTGTTGCCCACCAGCACCCCCAGATCCTCCTCAGAGGAGCTGCTCCCCAGCAGGTCACCCCTCCCCTGTCCTGGTCCAGGGGGTTCTTCACTTGCCCTTGGCAAACTCCATCCCCACCCTCACCCCACGCTCCCAAACCCAGGACCCAGCACGACGGGCGAGGCCCCGGCTGGGCGGGCGGAACGCGTGGGGACAGCTGGTGCTCAGCTGTCACTGCTCACTCACAGGACACACATTCCAGCCACGGCTGCACAAATCCTACCCTGTCCCCTCCCCAGCTTTTTTCGCCCCACCAACCCAGCCAAGCCCGGGCACCGGCGGCCGCCGGCCGGACCCACGGGGTGATTCCCACTGGCAGGGACTCATCCAGACCCCACCCTGGGATGCATCCGCCAGGAATAGCAGGGGAAATTATTCTATTTTAAAAGGTTTGGTTTTTTTTTAACCTACCCAAACCTTGTGTTGTAGCAGGGAACCTGCTGGGACCCTCCTGTGGCACAGGGGAGACCGACCCCGGGGTTGGGCGAGAGCTCGGGAGAGTCATGGACAAACACCGGCCAGGATTCCTCATGGAAAAGGGAAAATATTAGGGAAAAAACCCAAATAAGGTGGTTTTTCTTTTACTGCAGGCTTACAAAGGGCTGAGAGAGAAAGCGTGTTTATCAGAAGGCACCAGTTTGTGGGTCAAAATGAAAATATTTCGGGTTAAATTTTTCACTGACGTGGGGCCATGTAAATATTTTGAGATAAACTACTTGTATTTTAGGTATATTTTAAATCACACATAATTTGCTGTATTTTTAGATATTAAAAATAATTTTTTAATTATTCATTATATAAATAAATTGTGTTCCTGAAAGAGGTGAAGGAGGAAGAGGAGGAGGAGGAGGAGGAAAGGACTTTGGGCTGCCATTGCCCAGGGCACTACCACAGGCAACCACTCGGTTTCGGAAGCCCAAACCCCGTACCCTGCAGTGGGGACCAGGCCCGTGACCCCA
>NW_008604163.1:0-367 GCF_000691845.1 Merops nubicus | reverse complement strand
GGGCCACCCCACAGCGTGGGGTCCCCCTGAGCTGGGCCAAGGGGAGAACCCACCCTGCCCTCCCCCAGGATGCTAAAGGGTTGGGCTGAACCCAAAGAACCAAGTTCCTCCTCCAGCCCTGGCTGTGGCCGAGCTGCCCACGGGCACCGGAGCCAGGGCAGCGCACGTCCTGGGAGGGAAGCACCAAAAGCTCTTCTGAAGGACTCTGGGCTCCTTCCTATGGGCTTTGCACCTTCACTTTCACAGACGTGGACAGGACAATTATCAGCATTATTAACCCCAGGCAGGATCTGGGCAGTCCCAGCTCCAAGGAAGTAAAAGTGCTAAAAAAACCCTCCAAAGCCATGAGGATGGAAAAGGCTCTTTC
>NW_008604162.1:672-1213 GCF_000691845.1 Merops nubicus | reverse complement strand
AATGTCACCCTATTCTTCTCCCCAAGACAGACTGAACTAAATGTTGCTCCCTACAGGAAATTAAAATAGAAATTTTGAATGAAATCTGAACTTAATTACTACAAGAAATTACCACGTGGATAGACTGTAGTGGGGGACACACAAGAGGTAGCTTAATTTTCAGGGCTGTTCACCAAAGCTGAAACGGCAGGAATCAGCAGTTCATTAAAAAAGGAAAAAAATGGAAGCTGTCTCATTTATACGCTTAACAACAGATTTCCACTAGGAAAATGGTTCAGACGTTTTGATTTTAAAATAATGGCCTGTATTTTTTAGGAGGACGAAGGCTGTCTTGGATATTATTTTCAGAGTTCAGAAAGAGTAACAGTGAAATCCCTGGTTGCAGATTAACCGTCCCGTTTAAAATAAAGATATTAAATTCTTTCTTGTTGCAATGCAAAAAAAATAACCCAAATAACTATTTCATCACACCTGAGTTTTTGAAATGAGCATAGTTGTTCATCACTGGCAATATTCCCACTATGACTGATTTACATTTGCC
>NW_008604162.1:0-530 GCF_000691845.1 Merops nubicus | reverse complement strand
TCCTGTTAACAGGACAAAGTAAACACACATTCCAACTGCACAATATGAATCAAGGTCATGGGACTTTGCTGGTAAGCGTTCCCCAGCAATTTCACAGGCAGCAGTAAAATTAAGTGCAATATAGCAATAAGCCACAAAGAACATAAATTTTCAGTGTATTACTGCTACAGAAGAGGCAAGTCAGCTTTTGATGTGTTTAAACCCAAGGAGTCGGTATTTAAACACATTTAAGTTTTCCTTATCAACTCTTCTGGCATTTTTTTGGAATACCGGACTGCAAAGATCCGCCCCCGCTCCAGCCCCTGCCTGACGCCCCGAGGCAGCTGCCACCCCCCAGCCCATCCCGGCCCGTCTCTCGGGCAGCCCATCGCAAAGACACCTATTTAGCAGCCAGCTGCAGCTGAGCCTTGGGCGATTCAGGCGCTCACTAGTTACAAAGAGTCTGCAGAAAAAAGAAATCTCAGCAGACCGCGTCCGAGAAGCAAAGGGCGAAGTTTGGCTGTCCCGGGGGAAGCGCCGTTCGCAGCCGA
>NW_008604161.1:11581-13360 GCF_000691845.1 Merops nubicus | reverse complement strand
ACACCCCAGACTGGAGCCTGTTCCTGGACATTCTGGCAGTGTCAGCTGGCTGCTGGAGGCAGTGACACGGGTTCTAGAGGGAAGATAACAAGTTAAGTCATGAGCAGCTTGAAACCTGGGTGTGCTACCACAGAGTAAACTTGAGAAAGCCGTGGTAGGACAACACGGGTGGATGGGACCAGCTCTTGTGAACCACACACAGGCTGGACATTGCCATGTCATTGCTTACCCAGAGCGTTCCCAGGTTTTTCCAAAGCTGTGTTAGCAGAACACTATCCCTAAGCACAGGCTCCTGATGTCTGTGGTGAACAGGCATCACCCTGCATGCATCCCTTCATCAGCACGCTCTGCTAACGTGGTCTGGAGCCAGAGTCTGGGGAGGAGCAGCTGAGGGAGCTGGGGGTGCTGAGCCTGGAGCAAAGGAGGCTCAGGGGAGACCTTCTGGCTCTGCACAGCTCCTGACAGGAGCCTGGAGCCAGGGGGGGGTCGGGCTCTGCTCCCAAGGAACAAGGGACAGCACAAGAGGGAATGAATTACACAGAATCACAGAATGTCAGGGGTTGGAAAGGACCTCCAGAGATCGTCGAGTCCAACACCCCTGCCAGAGCAGGACCATATAGTCTAGGGCACCTCAAGTTGCCCCAGGGGAGGGTTCAGTTGTCCCTGAGGAACAATTTCTTGCCCTGGAGGGTTGCCCAGGGCTGTGCCAGGCTGCCCAGGGCAGTGGTGGAGTCCCCACCCCTGGAGGGGTTCCCAAGCCGTGGAGATGTGGGGTGAGGGACATGGGGCAGTGGGGACCTGGCACTGCTGGGGGATGGTTGGACTCCATGATCTGAAAGGTCTCTTCCAAACAAAAACTATTGTGTGCCTCTGTGGTTCTGCATATACAAAGCTGCATTCGGTTAATAGGAAATGTAATAAAAAGAGGATGAAAACAATCTCTTTTTCAGAGGAAAACAATCTCTTTTTCAGAGGTGCGTCTTCTTGCCTTGCTTTGTGAAATGAAGACATCAGACAAAGAAATCTTCTGCTGAGTGACCCGGGGGCTCCCATCAGCTCGTCTGCCCACCTCTGCCAGCCCCACTCACGCCAGCCTCTCACGAGGCCACCTGCTGACGGCTCCCCTGGGAGGTGCTGGAGAGCTCGCTGGTCACCATCGTGATATAATCTCCTTCCGCTGCAATTTAATTAGCACAGTGAAAGAACTGACCTTTCTCAAGATTTTATTTCTTTCAGTATGCTAAAAATATCCCACTGAATATGTCAATAGAATCCTTGATGCACACAGCACTCTAAAACCCTGTTGTAAGGAAGGAGATATTTTAGAAGGACAGTTTTATAGGGAATGAGGAAAAAAAGAAGCTTTTAAATGTTCTTTCAAACTAGGCAGTGTTATTTGGAAGGCAAAATTACTGCAGATGTCCATGGGAAGAAGGATGACGGACACACAGACACTGTGCTCCTCACAGAGCATTTTACAGTAATAGATGTTATTACTAATGGATATTACAAGACCTTTTACAAAAGAACGAGATATTTTTGTCCATCATTCATGGATAAAGAGGCAGAAAACATTAAGCAGGTCTGCCAAAGCCCATCCCCCCTATTCTTCCCACCAGGACATACCTGAAACCTGCTTCTTCATCCTCTGTTAATGCCACCCTTGCCAGGACTGCAGAAGCGTCAGCTGGTGGTGCCTTTGCTCGTGCTGACCCCAGCAGCACTCCCCCTTCGACCTGCTCACCCACCCCCACAGAAAAACAAAACCCAGGGGTCTTG
>NW_008604161.1:11261-11559 GCF_000691845.1 Merops nubicus | reverse complement strand
TGTGGGACCAAGATGACCCACGGAGCAGCTGGAAGGGAACAGCTCTGCTGTCTGTGTCTGTCCTCCTGGTCCACACCTAAGCACAGGGAGAAGTTGGGCTCACAGGCAGAAGGGAACAAAGATTTGTTGGTCAGTGCTCAAGGAGAATGTCCCTTCCTAAAATCATTTAAATTATGAAAGGCAAGCAGGAGGAGAAACTTCTCTGCTGGGAGGGTGCAGAGCCTGGAGCAGCTGCCCAGAGAGGCTGTGGAGTCTCCTGCTCTGGAGAGATCCCAAACCCTCCTGGCTGTGACCCTGG
>NW_008604161.1:0-11143 GCF_000691845.1 Merops nubicus | reverse complement strand
GCACCCTGCTGGGGGTGAGCTGCTGGAGCAGGGGGCTGGATGGGATGATCTCCAGAGGTCCCTCTCAACACCCCCATGCTGGGGTTCTGTGAATTGTTTAAATGCAATAAAGAATCCAGGCATAGGATCCCTACACATGATTTGCTGATAATCAAGTGCTGCCTCACAACCAGTGATATTTCCTTGTTGCAAAGTTTAGTCTTCAAGGTTGATGACTAAGTGAGATATTCTGTACTTCTGCATAAAGTAAAAATTTGGTGTCCTCTTCAGTTGCCTCTTTCCACTATCTCCCTGTGAAAGAAAGTAGCAACTGGGCACTTTGGCTGAGCCAGGACCCTCTTCTTCCCTCTGAGGTTTGCCCAGGGCTGTGCCAGGCTGCCCAGGGCAGTGGTGGAGTCCCCACCCCTGGAGGGGTTTCCAAGCCGTGGAGATGTGGGGTGAGGGACACGGGGCAGTGGCGACCTGGCAGGGATGGGGGGTGGTTGGACTCCAGGAGCTTAAGAATGTTTTCCAGCATAAATTATTCCATGATTCTGTGATTCTGCATCCCCCATGCTCCTGTCCTCCTGTGCTCCCCAGGACTTTCTCTCCCTGCACATCCTCCCAGTCTTTGTCTGCTGCCAAGACCTGTCTGACAAGTGTTGTGCAGTGTACATCAGCAAGAGATGATGCTGTGTAATGCTGAAGAAAAGAAAGAAAAAGGATAAATTTGTGTGTGTGTGTGCAGATGCATGCATAGGTATGCATGCACACCCATATAAAGAAAGAAAAAATACCCCAGAAACTATCCTTTTTGTAGGGGTTCATATAAAAAGAAGATTGTGATAAAAAAAAAAAGGAAGAATGAAGAATGTTTTTCCTTGCTTGTGCTCTGGTTGGTTTGGACTGGCCCTTGGAATGAAACTGGGCAGTGCTGTTCCTGACACAACACGGTGTTTAGGAGAGTTAGCAAGCCACAGGCACAGGGAGGGGTCTGCTCTGGGGGTGGAACAAGCACAGCTTTTGTTCCCCACCCTGCTTCTGAAATCTCCTCTATCACAGTTCTTCCCAAGCAGTTTGGGTCGTGGATGAGGCCCCAGAGACCCACCTGCGGGGCCTGCCGCGGGGGTGCCACCGTTCCAGCCCCACCAAGAAGGGCAGCAGGGGACTGGCACCCCACTGACCCCCCAGATCCCACGGGCACTCTGCTAGGAGAGCAGCAAGGCCAGGGGAGTGCCCAGGTGGATGGCGTGCACCCCAAAAAACGGCAGAGTGCCAGAGGTGGAGGGGGTATGTGGTAGGAAGAGAGCGGGTCCGAGCTTCCCAGCCAAAGTACAACCTCTGGTAAGTGGAGAAGAAAATATTCAACGTCGAAAGTCTGTGTCATGCCCATGTAAGTTACAGGAGAGACTCATGCCAGGTTCACCTTGGCATCGTAAAACTGGTGTGAGCACGACCACCTTCACCTCTGCCCACAGCTGTTTATAACCCTCCCCTCCCCACCCGGCATGGCCTGGGGGAAACAAGTGCCTGAACTTTATGTCATCTGCTCTTGCTTTGGATCTCGCAGAGCTCTGGAAGCCTGAGTGGGTGTGAGAGACAGCACTCTTCACCACGGGACAGCAGAATCCTCCAGGTGAGGGAGGGTAAGGGCTGGAGAGTCCACAGAACCATTTTTGGTTGGAAGAGACCTTTCAGATCATGGATTCCAACCAGCCCCAGCACTGCCAGGTCCCCACTGCCCCGTGTCCCTCACCCCACATCTCCACGGCTGGGAAACCCCTCCAGGGGTGGGGACTCCACCACTGCCCTGGGCAGCCTGGCACAGCCCTGGGCAACCCTCCAGGACAAGAAATTGTTCCTCAGGGCCGGCCCAAACCCAGCCTAAATCCCACTTGGTGCAACTTGAGGCCAAACTTGCAGGGTGCAACTTGAGGGAGGTGTGTCCTCCCAAGTGGGACAATCCCTGCCCTGCTCCTGCTGGCCACACTGGTGCTGCTCCAGGCCAGGATTCTGGTGGCCTGCTTGGCCACCTGGGCACATGCTGGCTCATCACCAGCCAACTGTGGACCAACCCCCCAGGCCCCTTCCCCCAGGGAATCTCCAGCTGCTCTGCCCCAGCCTGGACCATTGGAGGGGGTTGTTCTGACCCAAGTACAGGACCTGGCCCTTGGCCTTGGTGAACCTCACCCTGCTGGTGGTGACCCATCGATCCAGCTGATACATCCTGCCCAGATCAGTTTCCATCTCCTGGGCAGCAGTTTCCTTCTCTGGGGCAGTGGCACCCAGGTGGGTAGGGAGGTGTCACTGGATTGCTTTGGGGATGCTTTTCCTTACAGGCTTCTGTGCACACTGAGCAAAGCCACTGGCCAAAACCCTCCTCCTCCTCAGGGTCTGCACTCTTCTGACCCAAACAAGAGCCTTCCAAAACAGATATGAAGACTCTGCCTGCCTGCTCATGATATCAGCAATCTCCTCTTGTGGTGGCACAGCTCCTCAGGGGGTTATTACACTCAGCTGTCCCTATGCTGCCACCTTCTCCTCTGGTAAAACAGCTCAGGCTCCTCTACCTGCTCAAGTGTTACAAGAAAATAAAATCTGTTTTCAGTGCACCCCAAAATTTTCAGTGCATCCAGAATGGATAGCATCCTTTGGATTTTTGTGGCCATTTCATCAAGGTTACACAGCATTGTATAGCAAGGTTATTCAGCAGTCCATAATGAGTCCTGGTGAAATTACAGCATCAAACTGAATAAGGCTTTTAACAGATATAAAACAAATGAAGGATTAATTGGCACGTGAAGGATTAATCCCCACTGAAAGGCTTGCACCTCTCTTCATGCACCATCAGAGTTGTTATGGTCACCTGAAGACACATGAGCCCTAAGTGTTAATGACAGGGTTATAAAATATTAGCTGTGTTCCTAAATTATAGCATCACGTTTTTGGTACATTTTGGAGGCAATATGGACAACTCTATTTCTGAGGACACTCCCATTTTTTCTGTGTGACTTGTACCTCCTCAGTGGCCCAGTGGGGCTACTCCAAAAGCAGAAGGGCCCTACAGAAGAGCCCAGGAGGGGAAGGCTGTACACCAGAACCAGAGGCTGCCTCGCCGCTGCGGGTGGCGGTGCCAGGGCAGACACAGGGTGCCCAGAGCAGCTCTCGGGGCTGGCAGGGTCTGCCCAGCACCCTGTGGCTCACTCCCAGTGCTCCCCACACTCCCCTGGACAGGCAGCAACGCTCACCCCATCTCATGGGTGGGACGGGGAGCTGCAGCAGAGCCCTGCTGGAGCAGTGGGTGGGGAGACCCTTCGCTTGGCGAGGAGGTGCCCGCTCCACCCCCCGAGACAGGAGCACCCCCGTGTTGCACACCTGTGTCACCCAGGCAGAGCGTGGTGACCTCCCCAGGGGATGGGTCACGCTGGCACTGACCATGGCCAGCTCTGGGTGCAGGGAAAATCATGGTAGGACCAACAAGAAATGGAAACAACTGGGTGTTTTACATGAAGTTGTGGGGTTCGCTTGGTGTGCAGCTCTGCACAACAAAAATCTTAGAATCACAGAATGTTTTGTGTTGGAAAAGATCTTCCAAGTCCATCCAGTCCAACCCCCTGCAGGGACAGGGACATCTGCAGCTAGAGCAGGGTGCTCAGAGCTCCATCCAACCTCCCCTGGGATGGTGCCAGGGATGGGGCAGTGACCACCTCTCTGGGCAGCCTGGGCCAGGGGCTGAGCACCCTCAGTGTGGGAAACTTCTTCCTTATATCTAGATTATTTTAATTTAAAATTAAAACAGGAATGGATTTTTTCTCTCCCCTCCAGTGCTCCCCTGAGGACTGACAGCACCCTGAGGGCCTGAAAGTCCTGTGGAATGGATTTATAACCGTGGGTGTCACTCAACAGCCATAAATTCCAGGGTAGTGCTGCAACCCAGAACGTGGCCTGTCCAAGCCCAGAAATCCACGGTCACTCCAGCAAGGTACACCTCACCACAGCTTCCTTTATTTCCAGGGCTGTTGCTCAGATTTTGGCTTGAAGGCAGAATTTGATAGGAGTGTATAAAGAAGAGAAATTCTTCCTATGCAGGAGAAGCAAGAGCCACATAACGAGGGTGAGTTAAGGAGACTGAGGTAATGAAAATTAGTCATTTTTCAACTGTCCTTTGCATCTACATTTTTTCAATAAAATCTTTATTGTGTTCCAGAGTGGAAACTTTCACAAGCTATAGAGAAAAGATTTAACAACTCATCTTGAAGTCATTTAAAGAACATTCAAAGAGCAATGCACAAGACAGAGCATGGAATGGGGATGGTTTCCAGTCCTGCAATGGTAGCTGATGTTCAGCATCCCTCTGGGACCTGCTGCCATTTTCAGACCTGTATTTTAAGCAAAAAAAAAAAGGGGATTCTTATGTACTTTAAAATAAATATGAAGTGCAGCGTTTCCCAGGCAGTTTCACAGACAGCTCAGCCACCTCTGTATCTGGATGAAGTGGATGTGGGCAGTAACCTTTGCTGGGATGGGATGGGATGGGATGGGATGGGGTGGGATGCAGTGGGATGTGAGTCCTGATGTAGGATTTAGTGACCTCTCAGTGGGAGCACAGCAATGCCATGTACTTTCCAAGGGACATGAAGCCCCATGTCCTGAGGAAACTCCATCTGTCCCAGAAACCCTGGAACAATCCAGGTGGCCATGAGTACATCAGATGTGTCCACTCTTGGACATGAGTACATCAGATGTGTCTCAGAATTAGGGCAGGGATCGTCCCCTAGGACTCAGCACTGGGGAGGCTGCCCCTCTAATCCTGGGGTCACTTTTGGGGACCTCACATCAAGAAGCACCTGGAGGGGCTGGAGCGTGGCCAGAGAAGAGCAACGGAGCTGCTGGGGAAGGGTCTAGAGCCCAAGTGTGGGGAGGAGCAGCTGAGGGAGCTGGGGGTGCTGAGCCTGGAGCAAAGGAGGCTCAGGGGAGACCTTCTGGCTCTGCACAGCTCCTGACAGGAGCCTGGAGCCAGGGGGGGGTCGGGCTCTGCTCCCAAGGGACAACGGACAGGACAAGAGGAAAGGGCCTCAGGTTGCCCCAGGGGAGGTTTCAGTTGTCCCTGAGGAACAATTTCTTGCCCTGGAGGGTTGCCCAGGGCTGTGCCAGGCTGCCCAGGGCAGTGGTGGAGTCCCCACCCCTGGAGGGGTTTCCAAGCCGTGGAGATGTGGGGTGAGGGACACGGGGCAGTGGGGACCTGGCAGGGATGGGGGATGGTTGCACTGGATGGTCTGAAAGGTCTCTTCCAACCAGAACGATTCTGATTCTCTGAATTGCATGTGCAGAGAAATTCCTGCAGCTGATGTGGCTGATGCCAACTGCAGTTCAAATCCCTCCTGTCCCTGCTGTAGGACACACGTGAGCGTGCACACGTGGACAAAGGGAACAGGTAAAGCCAGGCTGCTTGCACCCACGAGCACAAGCTGGTCCGTGGGTGAGCTGGCTGCAGGCTGGGAGGAGGCTGTGGACAGCCAGACCTCAGAGGAGCTGTACCTGGCAAGTGTCATTTCAGGAGAACTTCTTTTCCCTGATTTTTGCCACACAACTTCCCTGTCAGTCAGTCAGTGCACCCACTGTCATTCAACCAGCAAAGCCCAAAAGGTGGAGCTGATATTTGGTATTATTTTAAAACCTTCTGGCAATTCACCAAATATGATAAATGTACTGTAGGCTACCAAATCAATGGAAACAAATTCCAGAAAAATGTGAGCATAATCAGTCGTTAATTAAATTGTACCAAAAGATCACAGGAATGGCTGTAACTTGCCCAAAGTGTTTAATGAGCAATCCATTATTTTAAAGTGTGATCACATTTTATTTCTCATTTCCATCCACAACGTCACGGTTAAATCTCTTGAAAGCTGCAATAAATTACTGCTGCTGGTTTTTAGCATTGTTTTACTGCTAAAGTGACTTGTGCTAGTGTAGAGTGTACAAGTTGTGCTTGTCTTCTCACAAACACTCCAGCTGATGGTGCAAGAAATATTTCTTTTTCCTGTCCCACAAGATTTTTATAATTTAAACGTTTTTCTCTTTCCTGGGCGCACAGGAGCCACTGCCTGTCCCGTGTCTGTGGGCTGTGCCTGTGAAGCCCGGCCCCTGGGGGTCGGAGGGTGGGGTCTGAGGGTCGCTGTCCGAGGCTCTGCCTTGCAGAGTGAGCTCTTGTCCGCAGGGACAGCCCGAGCCCTGGCACGCTAGGGGAGTGGGACTCTAGAAACAAGTCACACATCCTCCATCTGCTCTTCTGTGCCAGAACTGAGGGCTTCTCTTGCTGCTGTGAAGAGAAAAATCACAAAGATTCATGTGCAAAGAACAGGAATAATCATAGAATCATTGAACCACTTCAGTTGGAAAAGTGCATGAGGATCATGGAGTCCAACCACCCCCCATCCCTGCCAGGTCCCCACTGCCCCGTGTCCCTCACCCCACATCTCCACGGCTTGGAAACCCCTCCAGGGGTGGGGACTCCACCACTGCCCTGGGCAGCCTGGCACAGCCCTGGGCAACCCTCCAGGGCAAGAAATTGTTCCTCAGGGACAACTGAAACCTCCCCTGGGACAACTTGAGGCCCTTTCCTCTTGTCCTGTTGTCCCTTGGGAGCAGAGCCCGACCCCCCCCCTGGCTCCAGGCTCCTGTCAGGAGCTGTGCAGAGCCAGAAGGTCTCCCCTGAGCCTCCTTTGCTCCAGGCTCAGCACCCCCAGCTCCCTCAGCTGCTCCTCCCCACACTTGGGCTCTAGACTCTTCCCCAGCAGCTTTGTTGCCCTTCTCTGGCCACACTCCAGCCCCTCAAGGTCCTTCTGAGAGCAAAAAGCCCAAAACTGACCCCAGGATCCAAGGTGCAGCCTCCCCAGTGCTGAGTCTGAGGGATGATCCCTGCCCTAGCACTGGTGGCCACACTGGTGCTGATCCAAGCCAGGATGCTGGTGGCTTGCTTGGCCACCTGGGCACACACTGCCTCATCTCCACCTGGCTCTTTCAGGGCATCCTGGGGCACTTCAGGGGGTCGTTACCACCCAAGAATGGGACCCATCACTTTTGCTCCAGAACTGTGGCAGGGGGTACCAGGTGCTCGGTGCACATGGCCACAGCACCCCGAGACAGCCCTCGAGCCAGGATGTGACCCACGTGGGATCCACCCTCAGGGAGTCAATCAGCACCAACAGCCCTCTCCCAATGTGATGCCAGAGCTGCCTAGTCACGCATCTCTGATTAAGAAACAGCAAGTCACTTTCTGACTCTTCCCTGGTGCTTTTCTCTGCAGAATAATTTGAATTAAATATTTATGAAGAGCTCTGCATAGTCACAAGGTTGCTATAAAGATCAAATATATTAGAAATAGTGTACAACGTGGTGCAGGCACTGTGATGTGGTGGCTGTGTAACGTCAGATGGTCCTATTGAATGAGAGGGGTTCTTGAAAGAACAAATTGGTTTAATTTCTCATATCCAAAAGGATGGTTTGAAATCTGTCTAGATGGTCATTGCGTTCCCTGGCTACCCAAAAATTCAAAGATCAAGATACATCACAGGATCACACAGAATCCCAGCACGGTGGGGTTGGAAGGAACCTCTGGAGATCATCTCCTCCACCCCCCTGCTCCAGCAGCTCACCCCCAGCAGGGTGCCCAGGGTCACAGCCAGGCGGGTTTGGGATCTCTCCAGAGCAGGAGACTCCACCGCCTCTCTGGGCAGCTGCTCCAGGCTCTGCACCCTCCCAGCAGAGAAGTTTCTCCTCCTGCTCAGGTGGCACCTCCTGGGTTCCAGTTGGTGCCCGTTGCCCCTTGTCCTGTCCCTGGGCACCACTGAGCAGAGTCTGGCCCCAGCCTCTTGCCCCCCGGGGCCCTTTAGCTCTTGCTCAGCACTGCTCAGATCCCCTCTGAGGCTTCTCTTGCACCCCAGCCTTTCAATAATGAAGTGTTTTTAAGTTTGTTTTCTCCTCTGACATAGCAAAGAATCCTGTTCTTGTAAGCCAAAGTTCTATTTGATTTGACTCCCCAAAAGCCCCACTGTGGATGTTGCTTTCAGGTGAGGCTGCTGATGCAGATTCAAAATTCAAAAGTGGATTTTTGCTTTGTTTTTCTTTTAGCCCTCCTCCTCCTTGTCTGGGTTACAGACTTTACTTGCTAAGATATCTTAGAGTACAAAGGTTTATTCGCATGTGTTAAGAGACTATAAACCTCTTTGCCATTTTTCATTACTGCTAGAATTATAACCTGCTGTATTTTTGGTTTCCAGGATCCTTGGAGAAATTCTCTCCACCTGTCTGATATATAACATCAGGTCTCTCTGCCATCCTGGCTACACCCCATATTTTCCTTTCATGTTTATTTGTGGGGAATGGCTTTTTCTTTCCCCTATAACTTTTTCTATTTTTTTAATAATAAGCTGCTGAGACTTCTACTTCTTAGGAGATCTGAGCCCCAGCATTGAAGGCCTTCTGACAGCACAATTAAGGGTTTCTTCCAAGTATTTTGAAATTGCTCTCCCTACACAAAAGCCCTGAGGTCATTCCAATCCTTCTGCTGTGCACTCAGGAGGAAAATGAAGAGTAAATGGCAAGTTATGCTTTAACAATGAGCATTTTTGCTATATGCACACTTTAATCTCCTGGTTTAGAGCAGTATTCTCTTTTCTCTGCAGGTTAGTTTCTCCTTGGTACAAGGTTTTGTTTGAACAAGTCTGAATCTCTTCATTTTCCTGGTGGACACAAGTTCCCTAACACTCAACAAGCACAAGGTTCCTGATGAGCAGGAAATCAGAGCTGCTTGATCTCACTATGAACAGCCAACAACTGACACACTCCTGCACTCATCACTTTTATCCAAGTATGCGACAGAATCAGGCATTTTTCTGAAAGATGAATTCAATGAATGCAGATCACACATTTATGTGATTTAGGAGGTGCATGCAGAGAACTAAATTCCCTCCAATGGCTCTCTGACTATGAGTCTGTATCTCCACAGACAGACAAATGGAGTAATGAGAGGTCATGCCCAACATGAGGAGTTCTTCTCTTATAATCACTGGGCTTGGGGACGTTTCTGGGACCACCTCAAAGTGTCTGCTGCCTGCCCCACCAAGAATTCTCGCTGACCTCATCATTAGCAGCAACAAGGGGTTTGGTGCCATCATGTCCAACCACTAACCATTTTTATACAAAACTGATTTTGTCTTATTAAGACCTGGGTTTGTTCTTGATAAGAAGGGATTGGTTTCTCTTCTTAAATAATCTGAACATAATTTTATTGCTCTCCACAACTCCCTGAAAGCAGGTTGGAGTCAGGTGGGGTCAGTCTCTTCATGCAAGGAACGAGCAATGGGACAAGATGAAATGGCCTCAGGCTGCCCCAGGGGAGGTTTTTGCTGAACAAGAGGAACAGTTTCTTTCCAGAAAAAAGGTTGCCCAGGGCTGTGCCAGGCTGCCCAGGGCAGTGGTGGAGTCCCCAACCCTGGAGGGGTTCCCAAGCCGTGGAGATGTGGGGTGAGGGACACGGGGCAGAGGGGACCTGGCAGGGCTGGGGGCACAGTTGGACTTGGTGATTTTTAAGGACTTTTCCAACGAAAATGACTCTGTGATTCCCCAAGGACAGCAGAGGTGAGGCCGTGTGTGCAGTCCAGCCCTTTGGCTGCTGTTGGTGTGTCTCACGAGCAGTGTTTGTACCCGACACGAGGACAAACGCTGCGTGCAGCACGTGGCAGTACACGAGTGCTGTCTGAGGTGTGAGGAGCTGCTGAGCCCTGGGCGTGGGGGTCAGAGGGAGGGAGAGCCCTGCACTGCTGCTGGCCAGCAGTGCCTGCTGGGGTGTGGAGCCAGGACAGGGCGTGGGAGCAGCAGGGGCTGGGAAACAGGGACAGGGAAAAACTGCACAGTCCCTGCGTGGATGTACATGTTCATTTTCATTAGTATTAACAGAAGGGAAGGAAGGTGTGTGGCTACCTTCGTTGATATTAATGGCAATAGAAGGCTGGGTGGATGTCCTAGGTTCCCCATAAATATTAAATAAATCAGCTTTTTTAACTCCCATGAAGGCTCCAGGTACAGTGCAGGCGGGAGGACACAGACACCTCTCCGAAGCAAGCGTAAAGGATAGAAACATTTCAGTCTGCAAAGCCTGTCTATTGCTTTCCCAATATTACATCAATAAAATTCCCATTTGCCTGATGTAGAACATTCATTTCCTCATGGGTTGTTGCCAGTTATGGGAAAGAACTGATCAATAAAGTAAAATGATGGGATTCATGAATGTTAAGAAGCCATGCATAATTTACAGACCACGTTTAATTCCAGTGTGCTGGAAATGAGGCTGCTATAAAAAAGCATAACTACCATGCACTGCAGATGGGGGGGAAAAAACAAGTCAATTTGCTGCACTTGGTTAAGGTATAGAAAGTGTTGTCCTGATATTTTTGAAGCAATCAGGAGATATGGACAGGGACAAAGATTTATGAGTGTGATTATCTTTTTGCTTGCTGACGTAAATTAGCCTTCTGGGAAAGCTAAGTTATTTCTCAATATGCTCTTAATGGTCTGAGTCAGAACTGCAGCTGATCTCTCTTCTGCAAGGGATTTATACTAAAAACAAAGGTGAGAGCTTCCGTTGCAAAGGACAATAGAAGTGGGAACAGAAATATTTCGTGGGTGTGAGCTCATCCTCCGGTGTGTCACAGGTGCTGCCCCTCAGCAAACACGGCTCCAGCCAGGAACAGAACGTGTTTGCTTTTCCAGCTGGATCAGGACGACGATTATTCCCATCATTGACATTATCTCTGCAAACAAGGAATTGTGCCTCAGCCCGGCAGCTCGGGGTTTTCAAGGTAACGGGAGCTGCTGTGGTCTGAGCCCTGCGTGGGGCTGCACGGCCCGTGGGTCTCTCCTGGGGGATGCTCCATCCTCCCCCTCGCAGCTGGCACCAGCCTGGGGTCCCACCTCACAGCCCAGCCCTGCAGCAGATGCTCAGTGCTGGGCACCCAGTTTGGCACCCACCACACAGCCAGGAGAGGAGGAAGCCATGCAGCCCGGGCAGTGCCATGCTCCAGACAGGACAGAGACATTGCCCTGCTGTCTCTGCTCCTGCATGCTGCTTGCCGTGTGTAGAACCACAGAATCCTTTTGGTTGGAA
>NW_008604160.1:0-2735 GCF_000691845.1 Merops nubicus | reverse complement strand
TCCTTTTTGTAAAGTTGTTGATGACTTTTTTTTTTTTTTTTTTAACTGAGTCTGCTGGAAACTTCTCTCATGTTGTTAAATAAAACATTTATTTTGGGGCTCTGGCTCAAGACACTGGGGCTGGTTAGAGTTGTGCTTCTCTTGCCTCCACCAAGGGGAGCCAGAGCCATGTCCTCCCTGCAGGTCCAGCTTGGCAAGGGCATCCCCCTCTCATAAACCAATTCTTGCCCCTCTCACATTGACACTCGGCCTCATCCTGAGCAGAGATCCTCGCCAGGCCAAATACTCGCTTATGTCCCCAGCCCAGTACCAGCTGCAGGAGCCAAATCTGGCCTCCACAGACAGTGCAGTAGTTGTGGCTGGTCACCCCCCCCCGTGCTCACACACCAGGGGGATGCAGTTTAAGCATGAGAGCATGTAAATTTCAGTGGTTGGCAAGAGTCCTTGGACAGGTCCAGGAGCTGCTTTTCTAGCCCATGACCTCACCAGAAAGGCCTTTACTTATGCTGCAGCAAGCAAGGCCATGTTCTACACCACCACCACCACCTCTTCAGGGAGCCTTTGCAAAACTTCAGGCCAGCACAGGATCAGCAAGGCAGGAGCACAGCCAGATATTGCCAGCTGGACACCCTGGCAGCCAGCAGCAGGGATACTTGGCTGCTTATAGGTCACCCACACTCAGGCCAGCATACCACCTCCACCCATGCCTTCAGCTCAGAAGTCAAGACCAGCCCAACCCCAACCAGAAGATGCCCAGCCACTCTGCTTTTCCTCCTGCTCCTCTTTACTCACAGAGGACAAACACAAGGATATTTTGTCTAGTCTTTATTAAAAGGAAAGTTATAAAAAGAGATTCAGGAGCTCCCAGCAGCTCTGAGTTAGTAGTAGTGCAAACCATTGGTTAGAGAAAGAATCATCCCTGCAGAGATGTCAAATGCCATTTGACTTTGCATCCATAAAAAGGAAGTTTTCCCAGCTGCAGGCCTGCTGGCCTGAGCAGGGGCCCAGGACAGAGCAGGCTGCCAATTCAGGGAATGTCCCCTTCCCTCTCCTCATCCTGCATGGATGGCGAATGCAGACGCCAGGGGCACCCCGGCCATGACAGAGCAGGAGTGCAGCAGGGCGGACGCAGCCAGCTCTCCAGGAAGAGGCACTGAGGATTACCAGGTAGGTAGGAGCTCAGACAACAGCCAGGTGCATAGCAGAGGAATTCCTTTCTGAGGACAGACAACTCCAGTTCAAACAACTACACAGAGCAGCTGAGGATGATGCCCAGTCACTCCAGCAGCAGATGCTGCTGCCCCTTGAGCTGCTGTGAAAACACCCCAAGGAGGCTCTAAATGAGGTAAAGAGACCTCTGCCCACAGCTGACCTTGCAGGAACACGGTACTGGCTGGTCAGAGGCTGCAGAGCTCTGAAGGAAGCAGTAAGAAATGCTTATTATATAAAAGAATTTGGCCTGTGTTGTCTTATGGTTTTCCCCTCCCCAAGCCACTAATGGCACAGCTCCTCAGCTGGTGATCTGCACTGGTATCTTCCAGCAGAATAACATCTGGTCCTGGTCATCCACCAGTTCCCACTTCACAATCAGTTTAATCTGAAAGAGAGAGAAAAGCACAGCAAAATGAGAGCATTCAGAAAACTGTAAAGCAAGGGCACAGGGAAGGGAGTTATCACTTGTGTGTAGCAAGGAGGTCCTGGGAGCTCTGCTCAAAGAGGACAGAGCAGAGGCGACACTCACACTCATGCAGTAACTCCTGGAGTATCTTACATGGGTGGAGGGTTCAGTTGCTTGACACAGGAGACCTCCACACAGTGCACTCAGACCCCCACTCTGAGTTCGCAGAGTGGAAACACCTGCAGCCCAGAGCTGAGCAGCCCCTGTCTGGGAGCATTTGGCAAAGTGCAGCATCTGCACAGAGGCACAGTACAAGATGATACTTGAGTAGCTGAAGCCACTTTTCAGCAGCTGGAACCAGACTGCTTCCTCTGTTAGGTCTGTCCCAAAATGGGAACTTGAGACCATCATGCTCACAGCAGAAATGTGACCAGATAGTCCGAGCAGTCTTCTGACCTCTTCCCCACCACTACAGATAGCCTGAGCCGTCTTCTAAGAGTCTTCCCCACCACCACAGAACAAGGTGTCCCCCCTTAAAGGCAGGTGGTGGGATGATCCCAGGAAGGCCAGTAGCTCTGAGGTGCAGACCAGCTGCCTGCTTACTTACACTGGGGTACTCGCTCTTCACGGGGAGTTTGTTCAGGTAGCTGTAGGAACGGCCATTCTGAATGGGGCACTGGATCCCAGACTTGCATCCATCAGGCTCAGGAATGGGAAAGGGTACGTCCACACGCAGCATCTCGCCGTACACCTTTGCTTGGCTGCCCTGGCTCTCTGTCTCTGCACAACACGGAGATGTGAGCAGGGAACAGAGCAGGGACGTGCTTCTACCTTACACCCTGCCCTCCACCCACCCTGGAGGCCACAAGAACACAACTGAAGGCCGCCCTTCCTCCCCAGCCTTTTTTTTGCTAGCCCCCCCCCCTTCCCCACCCCTGCCCAAGCAGCAGGACGCGGAGGCGACCGCGTCCGCGCCACCTCCCGCGGGGCTCACTGCTGGCGAAGGTGACGTTGATGCTGTAGGTCGTCCCCTTGTGAAGCAGGCAGGGCTGCGTTGGGCAGGGGCTCACGTTCACCTCCTGGATGCTGCCGACTTTGGAACCTGCAAGGAAGAGCC
>NW_008604159.1:4294-8965 GCF_000691845.1 Merops nubicus | reverse complement strand
TTATACATATCTTTATGTCTATTATATGTATAATAGATAATGATATAATATATAATGTAATATAACTCTAATATAATGCATCACATACATGTCATGGAGGCTTTTTCCAAAAAAGCCAAATTAGTTTAAAATCTGCAGACCATTTAAAAACCTGTGGCACAAGCTAGATTTTGTATTTCAGTGGTCCTCAACACTGTCTGGCCTAGCGAGGAATCTTGCTTCTTTGTATCAAGGAGTCTGTGTGCCACTGTCGCCATTAAATAAAATTTCCAGGTCAGGTGTCGTGCAGAAAGCACGCTGTATTTCTGATTTTTTTTTTTTTTTTTTTCAGTATGGTATGTGGTGTAGTGTAACTAAGATAAGGAATAACATGGAATATCTAAGATTATTGATACATGATTATGTCAAACCTCTGTGTATTGTGGACTGATCACCCTCATTAACCAGTAACTTTATATATCTTTTGAGCTGTTGCATTAAATCGTACAGTAGTGAATCTGTCAATACCTCACTATCTATCTGAAGAAACACATTTTCCATCCCACCACAAGAATACCAAAGTCCAAACTCCAGAAATTACAGATGCACTAGATAGCAAAAGTTTTATTTATTTGCTGACAGTTTACTGTGAAATATATGCTGCATTCTGTAAAAGTTTGGCTCAGCAGCAGAGAGGAGGATAGAGGGGAAGGCTTACCTTGGCCACTCGCTCTGAATAAGAAAACTGAACCTTCCTTCAAAGTAAATGAGTGTGCTGAGCTGGAAAAAGGTTCTGAAGGTCAAGATGGGGAAGGAGGGAATGAGACAGTAATGACGAGGGGAAATACTGAGACAGTAATCCAGAGTTAAAATGCAGAAATAAAGGAAAAAGGGAGAAGAGAGAGAAAATTATATGAAAGGAAAAAAAAACTGGTATGTTTTTGTTTGTTTTTTTGTTTGTTTTTAAAACACTCCAAAGGAATGGTGTGGAGTTTACCACAACCCAGGAAGCCATTAAGAATTACTGGTCTGAGAACAGGACTATCCTGTCAAGACTGGCATGGTGAGCTAGAAAGGAAACTCTAACAAACTTTATTTTTTGACTCTTACACTGAGTTCATTTATTTGAAAAATGTTGGTTTTTTTTTCTTGTTTTTAAATAAAGCTTAGTTTTAAGTGTTCAGAATTGTCTCAGTATATTTTATGGTGCTCTCTGGGAAAAAAAAAAAAAAAAAATTGGAAGCACATCTTCATCATGACACTGACCAATAGAAGATTTCCTCATAACTAACAACAAATGAAAATAAAAACCTGTGTGCAGATAATGTGAAAAGAGAGAAACATGAAATATATTTCTCATTAATTAGCTTCAGTGAAAAATTCAAGACTCTCTAGTACTAAGAATTAAGGTATGCTTGGCAAAAGTGAGGAAAAGTTACAAATACACAGCAGACCAATCAAGGTGTGTGAGGTTATCAATGGTACATTAAAAAATCATTTAGCCTGACAATATTCCAACCATGGCAGCTAAAAATTTTCAGAATGTAAATAGTTTATTGATCTACAGGGTGGTAAATAAAGCTGAAAGGAACTGTGAAATTGTATAGACAATAATATGTCTATATATAAAAATAATATTTGCATTAGTAAACAACAGAAAAATAAAACTACAAATTATTTTGTATATGCTTGTGATTTAGAAATTAACAGAATAAGACAGACCTATTTATTTTGCCCCAAAAAAGAAAGTGGACACACTAATCGTACATTTCCCCATTGAAAAACAAACGTTTCACATTTCACATAGTTTTTTTGCTACATTTGGTACAGTAATCTCTGTCAAGGGGTAAATTGACTTTCCTTTTACAGATCATTAGAAGCTGCAGTCCAGCCAATGGAGTTTGCATGAAGTGGTTCTAGACTGCCTCTAAGTTTAGACATGAGCTCATTCAGCGTTGTAAGGCACACTAAATAAAAGGAAATATTTCCTTCAACTGTAATGCACAACTTTTGGCTTGTAATTATAACAAATAATTTTCTGTATTATGGCTGCATCATTTAAACTTTTAACTTGCAAAGACTTTGTGTTTTCAGATACATGCATGTCCAAACAATATCTTATGGCAATGAACAGATTCTCAGGAGATCGAAAGGAATCTAATCCACATTATCCATCTATCTATATTCTGATAAGGATTATCCTAAATATTTGACTAACTTAGAACAAGTACAGGCTTGACTTATGAATTAACAAGACAGGAGACAAAGAATTACATGCACAGGTAAAGTAATTTATTCTAAAATTATGTTGGCAAGGTCTGTGGAATGATCTAATGCACTACTTAATGTGGATTTATGCATGGATATATGCTAGAATGTGTCCCTAATATGGTTTCATTTGTTTTGTATATAACAACCATTTTGTGTTTTCCCTCAAAGCTCCCACTGAATTATCTACACAAAAATGAGAGCACTAGAGCTGCATTTTTTCACCTGATAGCAAGTTCTTTCACAGCAGTTCTGTCAGTATATAACCACTACTCCATGGTTAGCTGGCTCTTAACATAAGGGAAGGAAAGGACACCTGCCTCATAAATTTTCTGTCTTTCTAAGGGTTTGTATCTTCAGAAATGTAAGCACAAAAGAGAAGCTCAAACTCCCAAGTGGCCAGCCTCAACAAAAACTCAGAGATAGGAATGGCTTGGTTCACTTGCACCTCTACAGATCATAGAATTCTTGAAGTTGAAGGGATGGTCAACTTGCCCAACCAAAGTAAATCATATTGCTTAGATCCTTACCAAATTAAGAGTTGAATGTTTCCATTCCAAGAATGGTGCATCCCCTACCTCTCTGTTAGACCACTTTTGTCGTACACAACGTTTCCTAATATCTAACTGGAACGTGTAATAGGCATTCACTGCTGCTTGCCCTCTTACTGTGCACACTCAGTAAAAGTCTGTCTTTTTAGCACCTTTTCAAATCCATCAGCTTTCACAAGAAAAGTCTCCCAGGCCTCTGTGCTTAGTGAAAAAGTTCAAGGAAGAAAAACAACAGCAGTGGACAGTGATCATGTCAAGGATTACTCAAGAGACTTCATTTTAGCCAAATTTATGTGACTAGACAGTCTGCATCCAAGAATGATGGGAAAACTGTCTAATGTTATTTTAAGGACATTTTTGAAAAGTTGTGGAGACTGGGGAAGGCCCCTAACAACTGTACAAAATCAAATGTTACACCTGTAATTATAAACGACTAAAAGGTCCATCTAGTCAACTACAGGCTAATCAGTCTCACTGTGTTCCCTGGGTAAATCATTGACTGAGATTTCTTAGAAAGCCTTTCTAGGCACATGAAAAAGAAGGTGATTGAAAACAGCATGGATATACTAAAAGTGAATCATGTCTGATGAACTTTACTGCCTCCTTTGATTAAAAGACTGAATCTGTGGAGGAGGGGAGAAATGTGGATGACATTGACTTTACCAAGGCTTTTGAAACTTCCTCACACAGTATTCTTGTATCCAAGGTAGAACATCATAGTTTGAGTGGAAAGACAACCATATGGGTGAAAAAGTGGGCTCAGATGGTAGTTTAACAGCTTGCATTCCATACTTGTGGGACAAAAACCAACAATGTAGTGTGTGTGTATATCCTGGGACTTGTCCTACTTATTATTTCCGTCAATGAAGGTCAGAATGCCCTATCATCAAGTTTGCAGATGACACTAAACTGGAGGAGTGTTGAATTTGTTCTGTCTGTCATTCATAAAGGCCTAGACTACCTGGAGAAATGGGACAACACGAACCTTATGAAATTCAACAAGGAGAAATGTATGTTCTGCACCTAGGAAAGAATCAGCCTTTATATTCAGGGACTGACTAGCTAGGGAGCAGCTCTGCAATAAGGGCATAGGGGACCTGGTGGAAAGCAAGATGAATATGAGTCAACAGAAAGACAATTTTATGTGTGACATCAACAGAAGCAGAGGCAAGATATTGATAGAAGTGATTATCATGAAGATCATCAAAGGGTTGGAGCACCTCCCCTATGAAGGAAGTCTGAGAGGGCTGGGATTGTTCATGCTGGAGAAGAGAAGGCTCCAGGCAGACCTTATAGAAACCTTCCAGTACCTAAAAGGGGACTACAAGAAATCTAGAGAGACACTTTTTACAAGGGCATGTAGTTATAGGACAAGGGCTAATGGGTTTAAACTGAAAAAGGGTAGACTTACATGCAATGTAAGGAAGAAGTTCTTCATTGTGAGGGTAGAAAGACACTGGAACAGGCTGCCCAGAGAGCCTCTGGATGCCACATCCATGCGAGTGTCCAAAGCCAGGCTAAATGAGGCTTTGAGCAACCTTGCCTAATTGAAGGTGCCCCTGCCCATGGGAAGCGGGTTGGAACTAGATGACCTTTAAGGTCCTCTCAAACCCAAATCATTCTGTGATTCAATTATTTGGTTTTTATGATGATTTCAAAGAGTAGTCTGAAAGAAAAGTTTGGCAGCTCACTGAAATAGGAATGTGAATGTATCAAAAGTATGTATGTCAAATTTTGATATGAAGAACCTTAATACCACTGGAGTTACAGAAGTGATGTACTGTACGCCTCATATATAAAACAGCAGTTATTAGAACCTGGTGCTGAAGAGAAGTGAAAGGACCTCTAGTAGTAGTAAGGGCTTTCTTAGTTT
>NW_008604159.1:0-4263 GCF_000691845.1 Merops nubicus | reverse complement strand
TGTCAGCTAAACACAGTAATTACAAATGAATTATTTTGTCCTTAGTTCTGTCACACCCAAAATGAACTCAGCAGAAATAATGCCTTGTAAGGTATGTACTATATTTTAGTAGTAAAAACAGATGATCATTTTACTCAGTAGTTTGAAAGAAGAACTGAAAAGAAATAACCTTGGTTAAACAGAAATAGTAATTAATAGTAGATGATGCTAGGCATAATATTGACCATTTTTTAGCAGTTTCATTTTGTTTAGAAGTCTGTAAATCAAACTCTTTCACTCAGAATTGATAGGACATTGAATAAATTAAAAGATCAACCTTATAGATTTTTTTTTCAAACGTTGTTATAATTTACAACTTATTTAAAAGGTAATTGCTTTTCTCTGAATCTTGCATTAAACAGGCCTTTAAAGAAATTACTACAGCATCAAATAATGTATAAAAAAAAATTTATTAGTATAGTTTTGCAACTCTGTGCCACAGTAGAAGAGTTTTTTAGAAGCAAAATTTCTTTGTCTTTACAGAAAAGAACTTGGATTTTGAGACCTAATTTGATCAGAAAAAGCTATCTTAAATATCTTCTGGACTTGTTAAAAGTTCTGATAGAAGTAAAACAATTAAGCATAAGTGATGTACGGCTGGAAATGTAGCATAAGCAGCTCTCCTGGGACAAAAAGCACAGAACAGTGGGATAAATTGCAGTTGATGGTAAAATTGGCTGAATTATTTCACATTTTCACTCTGCTAAAAACTTGTTTTGCTTTCACTACTACCTTCTGGAGAGAAAAAAAAATATTTTAAAGTGTTTTTATTTGCATATGGCAGGTATTCTGGGGGGGGGTCGGGGAAGTCTTTACAACCTGTCTGGTTCCCACATGTAAATAAGCAGGATAAATTCACACTAGTGGTCTGACCTGGCCATAAATCTCCTATAGGTTGTCTTAGACATTATCATGATGAGTCTGCAACTCAACATGAGTTTTCTGTTCAAGAAGCCCATGACAGTTCTGTGCTACCACAGACTATCCATATCAGTCACTTACACCAGCCTTTCAGTTAACACACTATTTACTGCCTTTCTCTGCAGGGAAAAAAAAAAAAAAAGAAGAACACATCTAGAACACATCTAATACTATATAATTTTTTTCTTCCTGGGATGGGAAAACTTTATTATATCTTTAGAGGTCTGTTTGATTTTAGGATATTCTTAAAATGCAGGAAGGCATGCATGGGGTACTCAGAGTGCTGCTGCTTCACTGCACATTTTAAAGAGATGTGTTATTAGTCCTGTAGCCCCAGAAGTACAATATAAAACCCATCTACTATAAAATCTGTAGAAATGAAATACTTTAACTTGGCTAATGAGAACATGCTAATAGTGGGAGCAAACCACAAAAAGGAGGCAGCTTAATATTGTGCCTGTAATAATTTGATTATGTAGGCCCCATTTTATAGCCAAGATAACTTACATGTTTCAAGATACTATAATTATTATGAGACCTTTCTTCAATTAATGTATTTTCTGAAAGTCAGTTCAAGGAGGCTTCACTCATTAAAACAGTCTGAAGCAGCTTCAGGCTCCTCTTTCACCCCCACTTGCTGTTTGTAGAGGAAAAGTATGTTACAAGGTCTAGTAATAACCATAATCTCCTGAGAGATGCAAATCAGTAAGATACACCAAGGAATTATATAAGTTGACAAAGCTCTATGAATCTTCTTCTGTGGTGTTATTAAACTGTAAAGGTTCAATGATCCATCACTTTTCAGGATCCATGCCCTGTGCCTAATCATTACGTCAAAGTATCTGTTTCATAACAGAATGTTATTGATATAAAGAAAAAGTAAAATTAGCCCAAATTCATGTCCAAGAAAAAGTTTGATAGTTTTCAGACTGAAATATCCTACTGAGCTAATTTCAATGCCACTATACTATGATATACAATAAATTATGCCATTTTTGCTCAGTTTCATTTATTATATGATTTTACTAGTCAATTGCTTTCATGTATTTATTTATTTAAATTATTCACCCAACATTTAAAGGAGAAAATGTAAGATTAGCAAAACCTATTTTTAAAAAATTTCTATTTAATTCAGTTACTTTAAAATTAATTTTCTTACACAGAATTTATTGTAATTTTTCATAGGAATTATGTCTTAGAAAAATGTCAGTGTTGTTGTTTCTTCAAAACTTTATCAACAAAAGTAAACTGAAAAATTTACTTATGCATATTTTAGTTCAGATTATAGTATTACCTTTTGCTGCACTCATATAGTAGTCTTCATATAGAATTTTCCTTTTAAATATTGCTTAGTGGCTAGGGCTTTCCTGATCCATGGCACAGATTCCTAGGGAATTTAATTTCCTCCTTTGGCCATCAATTTCAATTTAATCAGCTCTGAATATGTAGCTTCTAAATTACAGTACCCAAGAGGCAAAGTACTAGATAGGAAAATCGTAACCAAGTGCTTAAAAAAAAATTACCAACTACCTCTCCCTAAGACTATTTTAGAACATTTAGAAAAATTGGACTTTCAGGTTCTGTGATATCAAAAATATCAGACATGATAAAATCAGTATTTTTGTGGGGTTTTTTTTCCTTATAATTTTCAAAATCTCAAATTCTTGCCTCAATTCAGTTTGAAAGAAATTAAGAAATATATACAGACCAGACTACAGCCTCCTAGAAACATCCCTTCAGAAAAGTTTCTTAAAGCTGTATTTTTTTCATTGAAAATCAGTATGATAATCACAATTATATATTTATTTACAAAAGTCCTAATCAGTCTCTTTTTCCTCTAGGTCTCTTTTTCCTCTAGGTTTCTTTTTCTCTTGAAACATTTGTGAATTATTAAGCAAGCTGTAGAAATTAATTACATTCTTCACTCTAAATGAAATCCTTTAAAAAAAAACCCAAAACTACTACTTCCTGACTTTCAGCAATCTTGGAATTAGAATATTCCTTCTTTTAAAATAAGTTGTTTATTCAGGGTCTTTATTACTGCAAAATTCATTCTATAGCGTAAAATAGTGTGTAAATCGAAGCTTTCTTCCCATATAATGATTCTGAAATTTTAGAAATAAATAATTTTAAAAAATCAACCAGATATACAGACAGACAGATAACAAAATTACTCCTTCTATCTGTTCTTTAAACATGTTTGAAGTTAGCTGTCCATCAGGGTTGTCTGCTTTATTTGGTTTACAACATCAAAGAAATCTGTGTAACAACGTTTGTGACGGGGTTATAGTAGAATGAAAACATCTTTAGACAGTTCTCCAAATACAGAAGGAGGCAACCGCAGTAGAGGGAAGTCCAGGGAGCTCAGAAATCATGGGTCCAAGTGGATCAGCACATCCTTTTACATTTAGCATTTCAGGATGAGAAAATATTTTCCGAAAATTTTAACCAGTTAGCTTCAAATATACCCTCACCCATACCTTTGTCCATTCAGAATGCCTCAAAATAGTGATTTTTTTGGTAAATGGGTAGTAACAAAGATGTGACATAATGTATATATTCTAATAATATATATCTTTCAGTATTTTGTTTAAGCTATTTGATAACCCAAATTGGAAAAAAAAATGAATGGTTCAACACTACCAGCAAGCAATTTGAGTATGTTTATGTAATGCTTTACCTATGTCATGATGGTCATGCTGTGCTCTTTTTCAGTTTGAATTTAGACAAGAATTTCCTACCTGATTTAGTCATAGCCAGAAGGAAATAGATTTGGTTGCAATTCTTCTAAAGTAAAGATAAAAAATTAAACTCTTGCATTTGAGTTAATCACCCACACATCTCTCCACAGTCAATGGAGGCATAACTTGTCACAAGAGAGTTATTTTTTTCATCTTAAAGTATCTGAGAGAGGTCAGATAACTATGCCGTGCGGGTACTTGGTTCTGTTTGTTTGGTACAACTAAAGCACAATACGATTAGTCTAACATTTCTGACATACAGAGATGATTCTGTTTACAGGATTATCTAAGTGGGGAGATGTACACATCAATGACAACTTTTTATTGCTTTATAGAGACTTTATACGGGTCACAGGACAGTTAAGCCTTCAGTTTAAAAGTAGTAGTTGAGGAGGTGAATGTGGTGTTTGTGTTCTAGAACAACCACATTAGGTTTCTATCTTAAAATGTATCAATTTTTTAATACTATTTCCTTGGGGATTGTCTCTCTAAATGTATACGTGTGAAGAGTTTTATATCAATATTTCCTTTAATGATATTTCTTAAAAAAAAAAAAAAAAAA
>NW_008604158.1:0-843 GCF_000691845.1 Merops nubicus | reverse complement strand
CCTCTCAAAAGCAGCTTAAGACCATCAAAAGTCACCCCCTAATCCCCCCCAGACAGCCCCACATCCATCAAAAAGCTGTCCCAAGACCCTCCAAAACCATCCCCAGCCCCTCAAAGGAAGCTCAAGACCCTCAAGAGCTGGCCCCAAGACCCTCAAAGTGGGCAAGGGACACCCAAAAGCAGCCTCAAGTCATGTAAACGCAGCCCGAGATCCCCCAAAGCTGCCCCAGAACCCACAAAATCAATCCCAAGACCCTCAAAAGCTACAAGACTCTCAAAAGCTGCCCCTCAAAAACCATCCCCAGCCCCTCAAAGGCAGCCCAAGACCCCCAAGAGTGGGTCCAAATTCCTCAAAAGCATCCCCAAGACCTTCAGAAGTCACCCCAGAACCCCCAGAAGTGGCCCTGGACCCTCACAAGCTGCACTGAGCCCCTCAAAAACCATCCTCAGCCCCTAAAAAGCAGACTCAGACCCCCCAAGAGTGGATCCAAACCCTCGAAAGCAGCCTCAAGACCCTCAGAAGTCACCCCAGAGCCCCCAACTGTGCCCCCAGAAGCCCTGAAGTTCCTGCAGACTCCCCCAGAACCTCAAAAGCGGCTCCAGACCCCCCAAAAAGCAGCCCCAAGATGCACAAAAGCCATTCCAAAACCCTCCAAAGAGCAGCCGAAGACCCCCAAGAGCAGCCCCCGACCCCCGGGGGGGTCTCCCCCAGCCTCACCTCTGCCTCTTGATGGGCATGGGCTTCAGGCTGTACTTGTCGGCGCTCGCCGCCGCGTTCGGCTTCTTCACGGGCACCAGGGACGGCGTCTCCAGCTCCAGCCCTGCACGAGGGGGGGCAGCGTCA
>NW_008604157.1:0-3695 GCF_000691845.1 Merops nubicus | reverse complement strand
AGCTGTGATTTCTGGTGGGATTTTTCTCTTCTGATTAGTTTATTTCAACCACAGGCAAGCGTTTGTTGGAGGGTTTGTTTGTTTGTTTGTGTTGGGCTTTTGTTTTGGGTTTTGGTTTTTTTTTCCTCTCTGGACATTATTTTCCTTCCATACAACTTCCATACAACTTCAAGAGGTGCATAAGAGAAAAAATAGTACTAATCATCATGATACAATTTCTTTTCCTTCTGCTTTTAGCTTGTCTAATACATTATTTGCCCTACAATGTGGTGTAGTTTCGTAGCAGGTACAAAGTGAAATCTTCTACAGGTGTTAGCTTTCTGTAACATCCAGATCTCTAGTCACATGTTTTACATACAAAAAAAAAGGTCTTTTTTTTTTTCTTTTTTTTGTCTTTTTTTTTTTTTTATGCAAGCAGGACACATTAAAAAGCAGAGCATCTCACAACATAAATGTGACTCTATTTACATTCCTGTTTCACCCCCCTCATTCACAAGTACAGTGTGTCTAGTGCTGACTCTGTGAACACCCCCATGGTGATTACATCTGAAAACCTAAAATATATAGTCACCAAATATCTCTTAAACACTACCTAAATTTTCTTTTTTGTTCTTCAATAAACAAGCCATTTGGATTACCTCAGTATCTTTTCAATATTTGCCCATTTCTAGCAAGTGCACAGCTCGAACACGGATTAGTAGCTTTGCCTTATCCCATTCACAGCCACTGCTCTTTGTGAGGAAATGTTATACATTGAATGTTGGGGGGGTTTCTGACATTTTTTTCTGGAAAAAAAAATCCTTATTTACCATGATAGAAATTGTTCTTTTCGTGAGTCCTGCCTCTGTATACTGGATAAGATATTTAGGTATTTCACAAACACTATTTTTAATGCAACCTTTTAAAAACTGCATGTTTCCAATAGCTCCTTAACACATTAAACTGTGTGTTGCTGGGTGAGAGCAGATTGCTCTCAAAAAGAGAAAACAGCAATCTGTCCCTTGACATTTTCATGGCTCATAGGGCTCAATGTGGACTGTCAAAATCGTTGGCACTTGTCTGTAAAAAGAAATGCTGATCTCAATACTGCAAATACCCATGGAAAAAATGCTGCCTGCCTTATCCAGTTGAACTACTATGAAAACACATTATGTTGTGAATATAAAATATAATAAGGTAGCTAATAAAACTGGCTTAATATTCAGGCATGCCTAAAAGAAACAACTGCTCTTGCACTATACAGACATGGATGATATTAAATCTGTAGGCACTGCTGGTCTCTGTGTGGATGATCCTCAAAAACGTCTTATGCAGGAATTAAGTGTTCTTATAGACTCAAAGATTCCATTAGTTAATGAAGATGCTTTTGAATTCTTCATCAGAATAAACATATCAAGCTCTTCTGAAAACATATAAACTCCTGTGATTAACTGCTGTGTGTATCTCTTCTGCATCATGCCTCCCTGTGCCTCTTTCTTCCTCCTGACTCGTTACTTTAGCTTTCTATTCTTCCTCTGTATTCTTTTAATCTCATAGATTAGTAAAGCAAATATATAATATCATCATATTGTCCATGTTTTTACCAGTAAAGAAATTATTTTGAACATAGAAAGTATAAATTAAAACAAATTGTTGAAAATGCACCTTCAGCCTCACTGTAGGTTGGACCTCGATGCATCAAGCTGCAGCAGCCTCACTGTTGGGATAACGGATCCAACATCGACCTATAGAAACTACTTATGTTTCTAGTTATGTGAATGTGAGGTGAAAAAATTGTCCTCAAGTCCACAGTTTTAAAGTAAGAGATTGACAAAAGAGCAAGTTTTGCTTAATAGATTTTATGGAGGAAACATCTCCTTAGCGACCAGAATACAGAAGTGCTCAGGGTGAGAAGCAGATGTACCTCCTGCTTGAGCCTCCTGCTTCTAACTGGAAACTGAAATGAATGCTGAAGATGCATTGGAAAAGGCTCCAGAAACTGCAATGGAAAAATTGACCAAATGATCAGATAGCTATAACCTCCCAAGAACATCAAAAAGCCTGCCACATTTGTAACATGAAAATTGTTCTAAGTCAGTAGATAATAAGGGAGGGGTAGAAGAGAAACATCTACATTGGGACACAAGTCATGCTTTCATCAAAAACATAATGTGGAAGACTTGAACATATAGGAAATGGTGCTGGCTTCTCTCAGTGCATAAATCTCTTCTAGAGAGGAGAAAAAGATGGGGGGAATTAAGCCTGAAGACGGCATGAGCTTTGTCCACCATGAGCACACATTTAATATAATGGTGAACAACAGAGAGAAATCAACAGTTCTGACAAGCAGTGAAACAAACCCCACAACCTGATTTCTTAGGAAAACAGATTTCTCAGTAAACAAACACGTATGGTGCTTCTAGCCAGCCTATTCTTCTCTGTTAGTATTTGTGCTGTTCCCTGTGAGAGTGGCTCTGACTGTTGCCAAAGTTTGTCTCTGAAAGAGGAGGCAACAAAGTCCTGAACATCTTCTTATAGTTATGCAGAGGACGCCTTTGATCTTATATCCATTTTCATTATCGAGGTTTGTTTTATACAAGGAAGACTCCAACACGTGAAGATAAGCCTTCTGGAAAATCACTTGGGAATTACTAACAGAACTAGCAAAACCCTAGTATACATCAGAGCTTTATGAAGGGAAATTTTAATTCTGCTGAGACCTAAACTGATGACCTTCCATCAGTCAAAATTTTCATCTCCCTGAAAGGTGGTGGGTCAGGGAAGGAAGCAGAGATGAAAGCAGAGGAGGATCTCTTGAGTACAAAGACATAGACAGGGTTTTTACAATAAGCTTAATTACAGACTAGCTCAAATGTCAGATCAAAACTGGCAGCTTCTCCAAGTACTTTTACCATTCACTTGGGAGTCTAGTCAACAACTTAAAAAAAAAAAAAAAAAAAGAAAAATTACAGTCAAATTAATCTTTACTTCACAGGCCACCATTTATCTTCTTGGAACCATTCACTTTCTTTTATGCTGTAGGATTTAATCCAAAGAGTTCTCACACTGAAATGCTGTGCTTTTTTTCCTTTTTTACTACCTTGAATACATACTGAAAAAGACCCACAGTGACATTTACCGTAAGGGCTGACCTACCATCTACCTGAAATAGTTTATGTTCTTCCACTCATAAGATATTTGATTACCTTAAACATGATGATAAATTTGACACAACACTGTCCCTAGTAATTGTTGGTTTTCAGTGGTATCATCCCACTTAGGCAAGGGAAAAAATAAGCAAAAAAGAAACAGAAAACAAAAAAAAGTATCAGTTCTTTTGCTTCAGATTGATGGACCTAATTGGGAAGCTCTGAGGGAGAAAATGAAACAAAAATTACTTGAATTTTTTTTTCCCACATAAAGCAAATTCATGAAAAAACATCATTATCTTTGAAATAGCAAGGACTAAGCACAACAGGATTTCACAGGATAAAGAAGTGCTGAGGTATAATCACTGGCCAGACCAAGGTGAGCTCCAAACCTGTGGGGTGCATCTGTATATGGACATTTTCATACTGTTACATTTTATTCCTCTATGCACAGCTCTTTCTAAAATGTGCCTGAATTAAATGTTTCTATTTTGTTTGATGGGGTTTTTTTGCCATTTGTGAACACCACTTCAGAGATGCACAGAGATGCACAAGCAGCAAAAGGCA
>NW_008604156.1:0-1560 GCF_000691845.1 Merops nubicus | reverse complement strand
GGAGCAGGTCCGCGGCAAGGCGCAGAGCCCTCTCTGCCTCCGCAGCGTGAGGAGGAGCTGCTCTAGGCGCTGGTGGAAGCGGGGGCCGAAAGGAGGTAGAGCTCTTCACTGCGGAAGGGCACTCCGGCTCTGATTTGGAACTGTCAGCAAGCTAATATTTGGTCATTGCCTTTTAAAGTCACTCTGCCTGCGTAAAACTTTTTTATGTGATTTGACAAGAATTTCTTCTTAAAGCTGACCTCTGTAACTTCAGAGTCGCCCCACCTTACAACTTTACCTGCACTTTTGGTTCTCGACGGGTACATCAGGTACTCAGAGGCGCTTAGCTTTAGGAAGGGGCACGTCTGTGAGGCAAACCAGGCTGGTGAGGCAAACTAGGCTGGACAGTACAAGATCGGCCGGTGCTATTGCTGTGCGGGCAACTGTAACTTGCAAGGTTGTTTACAAACACCGCAATGTTTAAACAGGCTCGTTTCCCGCTTCCGACCTGTTTTCAGGTGACATATCTATATACTGGGAGTAACAATCCCGTAGCTGTTCATGGCATAATTTTACAGAGGTTGTGCGTGCTCCCTATAGCGAGTGTGTGCGTGTCTGCGACAGGCATATTCTGTCGGCAGGTACAATACCGCTAAGATTTGAAGCCTTCGTATTGTGTCCGTTGCATTTGCTGATTTATCGTTATAACCAGAAAAGTCGGAAGCAGGCTGCAAGAACCCGAGCAGTTCTGAATATTGCCTAACAGGAGTTTTAGAGGAAAAAAAAAAAATTAAAAGTTATATTTTTATTTTTTTCCTTGACTGGATCAAATAACATTTATATAGCTACAGCAACACAATACACATAAGAACATCAGAATCACACAAATACTTTTAGCTCCTGACGTGACGCTAGTCGAAGGCTTGCATTTCTTGGCGGTTTCCACGAGCTGCTAGACTTGCTTCTCTTTTAAAGAACAACTGTAGAAACATTCATATTTTTGAAGTATTCATCAGAAGTACTAGAATTTCACCTAGTACCTCCATTTTGTTGGATAGACACCCTTCTTCCGAGCTCTGGGATACAGAGCTCTCATGGGATTTTCCTTCAAGGTAACAGTGCAGCGGATCTGGCTTGTTTTGCTTTGATTTGGAAGCATCGAGACGCCGAGAGCTGCTCCACGTTACCGAGGCCTCTGCCTCAGCTGAGCTAGATTGAATATACAAGAAGCAGACCCGAATTATTATTAATTGAAGAAGTACTCCTTCGTTAATTTTCGTGCCAAAAATATATTTTGTTTATTTGTCAGGAAATAAATACGTAACACCCTCCCTCTCCTTTCCCAGTGCACGCATGCACACTTTAGCGAACTCGCCCTCCCCTGTCAAGTCTCATACAGGTTCAAGCTTCTGTCATTAAGGGTTTTAGGGGGGTGGTTTGTTTTTGCAAATTAATTATCTGTGGAGTCAGAAATGTCAGTCCTGTCACTCCAGCGCATAAAGCAGAGGAGGCTGCAGGAGCAGATAGATCTGACTGCTTGAATGGCCTTTGAAAGAGGGTTCATCAATCCCCCTTCCCCCC
>NW_008604155.1:0-10831 GCF_000691845.1 Merops nubicus | reverse complement strand
GAGCCCCGGGGGTGGCGTGGCCAGCGCTGCCCGTGCGGCCCCCGAGTGCCACGGGCCCCCCGGCACGAAGCACCGGCGATTTAACACCACGTTACTTCCCCATTTTTTGAGCAGTGCCTTCCACAAACCCCTCTCCGGGTTCAGACTCTGAAAGCAATTAATAAATTACTTTTTTCCAAAGCAAATCAAAGCTGGAGAACAGGCAGGGGATGCACCAGCCTCTTCCAAAATGTGTCCACCCTTGCAGGGCCGGGGCTGGGGTGTATCCTGTTTTCCCCTTGTTTTGCAGCCAGGCAGGTGGAGAGCCAGGCACGTGTGTCCTGGGGAGAGAGTGCGGGACCTGACACAGACTGAGGAGGAGGAGGGTAGAGCCTTCACCCTTCCAAAAGCTATCTTCAGTCTCAGGTCTGTGAGTTTTGAGGGGGCAGCGGGAGGTGACCCTGCTGGTGCCAAGCTGGCAGCAGGTGCCCTCCAACACCCTCTTGGCTCTGCTTCCACCCATGGTGACAACACCCGAGCTGTGACACTCCGCCAGCAGCATGAAACCCTGCTCCTGCCCGGCCGGTCGGGTTGGTCTGAGTCCACCCAGGAGGCCTGCGGGAGCGGCCAGGGTGAAGCAGCACCCCAGAGATGTGCTGGGGCACAGGGACCTGCCAGTGCCCAGCTGCCACGGGGCTCCAACGGCCTCGCCACGCTCACCGGCCTCACAGGGACCAGCACTGGCTGGAGGTAAGGAGAGGATAGAGGTCGGGGTGACGTTTAAAAAGATGCCCCATTAGTGTGTGTTAATTGGTACCTGGAACTCAGTGTCACAGGGACCTGAATCATCTTGAGAGGGGATGATGCCCCAGACAGCAGCGTGTGCAATGAAGTCCCTCCAGCTCCCAACTTCTGGAGGTCAGCAGGCTATTTTTGGGAATCATGGCTGCAGGATTTCATTGGTCACATACCCTTCTGAGGGCACATGCTGGAGCGGGGCCGGGTCCCCAGACGGCTCATCCCAGCCTCCCCTGTGGCCGTGTGACACCTTCACGCTGGCAGCACCATGTAGACGACTCTTCTTCCAGGCTGCTGCTGCAACAAAGATGCCATGACTTATCCCTTCACCACATTTGGGAGAGTGCCCGTACTACCACCCAAAATGGGCTGATGGATGACACAGGATGGTTCGTTAAGTGCCCAGAGATGGGAAGTCCCTGGAAAATTTGGAAGCAGGGAAGGCATGAAGTGTCAGCTGAATTTAGATGCGGCCTGGAGTGGAGAAGGCAAAGGTGTGAGCATGGTGTGCTGGGAGCAGAGCAGGACTGCCCACCACTGCCAGGCTGGGGAGTGCTGAGCACCTGCAGGCATCTGGCTGTCAGCAAGAGCAGGATTTTGGCTGGAAGAGCAGGGTCTGACCAGAGCAGATCGAGGAGGGAGCAGGGCTGGGCCATAAAGTACATCCAGGTGAGCAAAGAACTCAAAACGTAACTGGCTTTTATTAACTCCCCCACCCAGCTGAGGTAAGACAGGACTCCCTCTTCACAAGCATGCACTGGCAAAACCTTCCCACCAAAATGCCAGGCAGAAAGTTGCTGGCTTTCTAATTGCAGAGGGACTGAGCTGATGATGTGGCTCTTTGCCCTGGTTGCACCTTCTGGAAACCTGGGCACAAGTGGGTGCCTGGCTCGGCGTGGCACTGAGGACATGTTCCTGCCAGCTCACCAATGGGGAGAAGGCTTTCTGCAGCCTTAGCTGAAAGTGCCAGATGCCACTACTGAAGGCAGATCAAAGGCCACAGAGGCAGCCAGCGTCAGACTGCTTAAAAATCACATGATTTAAAAATCTCAGCCTCTCTCCCTGAAGAGGAGGATGTGTATGGTCATCTGAAGTTCATGCTGTAGATCTTGTGCCTAATGGCAGCACCCTGTGTTACCTGCTGCATTTCTTGGTCCTCCATGTGCACCTGCACATCCCTTCTCCCCGGGTTTTTTGAAGGCGTTGTATGAATTGGTGCTGATTCAGCCATTGGCAGTGGGGATGTGGGCTGTGGGGTACATTGCAAATAAAGGGATGGGAGGGGAAGGGACATGGACAGAGGAGTGATAAGTTTTACGGTACCACCAGCTCTGCATACCCAGGAGCTGTGGTCCAGGACCCTCATCCACGGCTGCCCTCTAAACACAGCCACTGTAGGGTGTGCTTTTTTTTTTGCTTTCTCTTTTACTTTGTTTAACCTTTGAGCTCACTGTCAAGTTTTATTGTCAGTTTTTTTCACCACAAGGTGATGGTGAAGCTGGTTCTTGGACAAAACTGGAGGGACCGAGTGCAGATCCATGGGCCCATGGGAATGGGAGATGGGGTGGGCTGGGGTGAGCCATGGGCACAGCACCACTGCCCACACTGTCAGCATGACCCCACTGCCTGGGCACATCACCAAAGCTTCACTCAGCACGTGGGAGAACCCCAGACCTCTTATCAGCAGCTGGCGGCCGCATGGCTGCCCTTGGTCGGGCATGGCACAGTGAGGGGAGCGTGGCCTGGGGGTGCAGAGATCGGGTGCCTGCAGTGCTGCTACTAAATTCACATTCACAGAAGTGGGAAAAATATCCATGCCATCCTTTTGGGATCAGGCCAGGTAAGATTGCTGTAGTGATCTTGTTTTGCAGTGCTCCATCACATAGCAAGGTGTGGGGCTGGGTGTAAAGCTGCCAGATGCAGAGCTGCCACGAGGAACCCTGAGGTTAGAGAGTGAGCACCCCACTCCACTCTGTGGTGGGTATCTCCTGCATGTGTGTCCTGCCCTTGCTGGACCAAACAGTGAAAGCAGAGCCCCTGCTCTGAGCTCATGGTGTCAATGACAATGTTCTGGTGGTGTCACAGCCGCTATTTCCCCGTACTACAGGTGTTACCTGTTGGGTTTGTCCCAGTGGCAGCACCAGGGCAAGTCACCTCCTGGGCAGACCTGGCACTGTTTGGAGAGTATTTGAAGGGGGAGGGCCAGGACAACGCTCAGTTTCGGTCTGCAAAAGCTCCTGGAGGCACCTGCTCTCTCTCCTTTCTGGCTAATCCCATTGTAATCCTTTTATAAATTTTCACCTGCCTTTAAAAGTCTGTTGCTGCCCTTTTGGAAGGACAAACCTGTTTTCCAAGTGATAATTGCACTGCCCATCTGCCAAGGGCAGGCATTTCTCACTGCACAAGAGTGATAGCAATGTATTAAAAAATTGTTTGGAGGGCTATCACTTTTCTTTTTTTCTCTCTTTTTTATTTCCTTTTTTTTTTTTTTTCAAATGTGGACACAGTTGTTGTGACGATGGGCTAGAACTGGTCTGGAGCAGCTTTACCCAGGAGCAAGAGCACATCTCTGGTGGATCCTGGAGGACTCCTAAAGGCTTGACGTTACAGTTGGACCAGGGAAGTTTATGTGCTTAGGCCTAAGCCAAGCTGCTTCTTCTGCTGCTGCTACCAGGACGGTTATTCCAGCAGTGCTGGTGGGCACTATTGGCCCTCACAGCCCCCTCAG
This sequence comes from Merops nubicus, assembly GCF_000691845.1. Classification (NCBI taxonomy): domain Eukaryota; kingdom Metazoa; phylum Chordata; class Aves; order Coraciiformes; family Meropidae; genus Merops; species Merops nubicus. The sequence goes on along the minus strand of NW_008604155.1, from coordinate 7,326 downwards.
GTGCCCAACTGGCATACCAGTCTTTTCACTTTCAAATGTCCAGGTGTTCATTGAGGTATTCTCTTTAGCCAGGTGCCCCAGTGTGATTTAATTGGGGGACAGGTCTGTCAGCACAGAGCAAATGCACACAGGTCAGTGAAATCTTGTATTTCACCTTTTTGGGTTCCTGTCTGTCTTGGAGACAATTCACAATTCTGCTAAGGCTACCACTGAAAGTCTCTCCATCATCACAGGTCCAAAGTGTGGTCTCTACAGGGTAGCCAAAACCAGCCTTGGGGGCTGGCTGCCAGCAGGTCTGGGCTTTAGGAGGTCAGGGAAGAGGCAGTTACCAGCACTGGGCTTTCATGCCTGTCTCTGTCCCCTGCCTGTCCACAGCACATCCCTGAAACAGCTCCCAAGGCCCCAGGTGTGGGTGCAGTGGTCCATCAGAGCAGCAGTGTTTCTCCAGATGTTGGGGACGCAGCCAGCTCTTGGACACTTCCCAGCACTCCCTCTTTCCTGATGGCACTCGTTCTGCTGGTGGGTTATTTATGGGGAAGAAACCAGAGTTACTGTTCGAACATTTCCCTTGTTCAAAGAAAAAAGACAAGAGGCTCATGATAAGAAATAAAAACTTGAGGGGAGTTTTAAAGAGGACGTATTTCTATTTCTTCATGTTCCAGTCAGTGTTTCCCACTTCTTCAATGTGCAGATAAACCTCATGGGCTATCGAACACCCATCCTCATTTTGAAGAGGAAGGTCGGAGGAGGAGTAATGTTGATGTTTTCATTTCCTCTATGATGTTCACCTGACTTGTTTCAAACATTTAGATGAACCTCTCCAATTCAACGCACGGATTTTGCAAGGAGTCAGATGGGAATTTCTGTGGGCAACTTTTTAATGACCTGTGAGTATCTCTGCTCCTGGGCATCTTTCACTGGTCTGTGATTAATAAACTCTCTCCCCAGCACTGGCTACAGGCTCGACCACCAGGCCCTTTGCTGCCAAGTATTGGTGCCTCTTCTCCCCGCTCCCGAGGCATGACACGGGACCCAGATTTGCAGCAGGGCCACATGTCCTCCTGTGAGGCAGGTAGGTGTTTGCAGCCAAGGGTTGTGTCTCTCCTCAGAGGTGCTGTCAGAGCCTGAGTGTCGCTTGGACAGACCCGGAGTGGAGGGGTGCAGCCATCCCTCTGTACGAAGCCATTGTTCCAATGACCTTTCACTTTCCCAATTTCTCCCTAAATTTAAACAAGAGATCAGATGGACTTAGAGGTGCCCCAAGAGAATGGAACTTGTCAGTGCTTCAGGTGCCTGCTCCAGCAGCCCTTAGGCATGGGGTTGTTCCTTGGGCCCGTGAGTGGTCCTGATGGCTCTTTGCCGTGGTTCTGCTGGGTGGATCTCATGCTGCCCAGCACTGCAGTGGGCACAGCAGGCAGTGGGGAGGGTGCATCACGTTTGTGATCTGTCATTTGATCTTCTTTTTTGTGTATGCTAGAAATAGCTAAGCTAGAAATGGTGTTGATCTTTCCTCTTGCCTGCTCCTGTCTTGCTCAGCTATACAGTTTATCTCAGATCCATTTATGCTACTGTTATTTACAGCTTCATCCTTCTAGTACCTCTAAAGCTTCTCCTTCATTTCCTTTGAAATCTCTCCTTACAAGCTACCTGTGTGGTGCCTCCCAAACTCCTCCAGCATTCATTAAGCAAACCTGAGCTATGATCTGTCCTTTTACAATAGGATTTTTTTATTGCCCCCAGCCTCCTAATTGCCCTCCCTGCTCCCCATCTTTGTAGTTCTAAGGTTTCAGAGGCTGTGAGCTGGCATAAGCTCTTCCCAGCTCTTACTAACCCTTTGCCATTCATGGTTGGCCATTCACAGTAGTTGCTACGCAGTGCTGATATAAAAATAATAAAGAATTTTTTCCTGCCCGCCCTTAAAGGAAAGCACACATATGGTCTAAAATTGTGTTGTGCCAGCAGAAAAAAGCACATCTCTTGGTGGGTGGATTCATTGCTAAATATTCCCCGCTGGTCTGGGTGGTTCCATAAGGGGTGGATGGGATCTGCTGGAGCGGGTGGGAAGAGGGATGTGGTGAGAGGCCCAAGAGCATGTCCTTGCTCAGATGGGCCAAGCAGAGAATCTAGTCCTCCCACTGCTAAGATGAAAACCTTACTCCACTTCTAGGAATACACCAAATGATCCTTGAGTCTCGTCTGGTGAGTAAAAAAGAAGGTCATTTGACATTGCTCCAGGCAGGAAGAACTTGTAATATTCACAGTGTGCAATTCTGCGTGCTCTGGTTTTGGGGTTTTATGTTAAACTCAGTATGTGTGACATGCAACACGTCGCTGAGGTTTGTGCTTTCTGGTCCGAGGCACCCTAAGGACAAGCCCTGCAGGAGGCACTGGAAAGACAGACTTGCACCTCCCAGATGAAGCCTCTTCTTGCTTCTACGTATCTTGTCTCTGTCTCCCCAGCTGGCCTTTTAACTGGTTTCATAGCAAAAAACTTCCTGCTCCCCGTCTGTTTTCATGCATTAGCCCAGGATGGGCTTCCCAAGGTGTTGATGGCTATGAAGCTGTGTCCCTGGCACCATGCACCAATTCTAGTGGCTCAGGTTCTTCATTTTTCACTTTCACCTTCCTGTGTCTCATGTCTCGATGAGCTGCCTGCAGAAAATAAAGCCTAGAGGAAGAGAAAGGCAGCAGCTTTCCAAGGAGAAACAGCCTGGGAGGTTTCCAGCCATTCTCCCACAAGATGACGGAGCACACGGAAAAGATTCCCAGGGGTTTGGAGGGATGGAGGCTCAGTTTTTTATTTCTTTTTTCTGCTTCCTACCTTATTTCTGCTTTACCAAAGCTTTCAGAGCTTGACTTCATCCCACAGTCTGTACAAAGAGAAGATCCCAGTGTATACACAGGCAAATTAGTTCCCCCAGATTTCATGGCTAAATTGGGTTTTGCAGTAGCTGGAGCTGGCATTAAGGTGGGGAAATCCATCAGGATACAGCTGATACTTGACGCCAGTAATGATAGCAACGAAATAACAGTGAGAAATTACCCACTGCCCTTCAAAGCGGCTCCCAAGTTATTCTGAATAAAAGGCTGGATAAAAGTTAAGTTTTAAAAATTGTTACATTTTAGAAGAAAATGTTGTGTGCTAAAGAGGCCATGCCCAGACCTGGCATTACTGCTTGCCTGCAGCCAGGAGAAGGGCTCAGTACCTGGGGAAAGGCTGCAGGAGCCCGATGGCCACAGGCTGCTGGGGTGGTCTGGGGAACTGAGGGGACACAAGGACAGTGCTCTTGGCCATGCCACAGTGGGCAGGGGAGAACAGCCCCTGGAGGTGGTGCCAGTAGTGATGGAGACAGGCTGGGGAAGGGAGTGCATGGCTCAGAGGAGACAGCACTTGCAGTGAGGAGCTCCACTTTGGGAGGAACTTGGGGAGCAGCTGGTGCCACCAGCCACTGGCTCTGCCAGGTTAGTGTGGGGGCAACACGTTGAAAGACAACTCATGTCTTGCAGTGTAATTATGGTTGCCTCATGATTTCCTTCATTTCTCACCAGCATCTCCCTCCAATGCCTCCATGGCCGGTGGCACAGCTCGCTGTGGCTCTGCAGGCCACTGGCAGACAGGTTTTTACCCCAGAAACTGATGCAGGAGGATTTCCTGGCACATCCCAAGAAGCGAAAAAGCACAGCAGCATTTGATGCAGTTTTGCTCATCTTTACTTGCTTGACATCCTAATATTCAAATACAAATAGACTGGCCCTGCTGCTACTCAGAGCACCTGGTGTTGTATGGGGAGGGCAAAACCAGAGGGGATCTGCTGGGTCATTTAGTCCAACTATTCTGAGCAGCCGCGTCATATAATCCCCTTCACAAATTTCCCAGCCTCCTGGCGGCCCCCACCAGTTAATACCCGTTTGTTTGTGTGCCAATGTTATCTACGGTTTATCTGCTATTCTCTCTCCCTAGTATTTCCCTGGGGCTTCCTCCTTGTCTTCCTCTGCCCCCACTCACTGTAGCTAAGAAGGATTGTGCATCCTCCCAGGCTGATCCTGCCAGGCATCCTCCGCCTTTGCCCCGGCTGTGGCTGATCCACCAGCACCACGGGCAAGCCACAGCATCTCAGCTCCCTGCCTGCTGCCCACAGCCACACCACATGATGGCTTCTGATTTCTGCCGGATCAGCTGAGATCCCCCTCTTATGCCAACCGTGTTACAGCAAACCCCACTCCCATTCTGTGCAGGTCCTGGTGCTGCTCGGCGGGGGTGATGTCCCTGGCACCTCCACTCCCCTTGGCCAGCAGCTGCTCTGGTTCCACATGGTGCTGTCAGATATGTGTCTGAAGAAGAGATTTGATCTGTTGCATTTCCTGACCTAGAAAAATCTCTAGTTGTAAAGCAAAACATCAGCACAACCTGTTCATGGCTCCTTTAACCTTTTCCCCTTCCTCTCTGGGCCTTTGACTGTTGTTTCCTCCAAGACCCCAGATGTCATAGGATCCCCCAAAGACCAAACTGCTTGCAGAGGCAAAACAAATAAAATGCCCCCAAACCAACATGCAGGGCAGGAGAGAGTGACTGCAGGTCCCTGGCAGGGCCAGCCAAGCCACACACGCCTTGCCTAAATCAGCAGCTGACTGTGGGCAAGATCTTCAGCAGGAACATGTTTGCTCTGTGTTGCTGACTTGCTGCCCTGTGCTGGGTATTTTCCTCCCCAGATGTTCCCACAGTCACCTTTTGTTCAGGGCTCCCAAAACACTCCACAAACCCGCAGGTGTTGAGCTTCAGAAAGCCAGTGACAGAGAATACTACAAATTATCTGCTCTCTATTTCAGACTGCTGGACTCAGTGGCAAAAGGCTCAGTCCCCACCAGCCACTTTAAATCCTTTACTGCAATGAGACACTGATGCTGATTTTCTCATCGCCTGCTCCAGCTGTCAGACCACGTCACCACAAGCATCACTTCAACAAGGCTTAAGGATGCTGTTCGTAAGGTACCCCTCTAAATCTACCTAGCAATGCCTGCAGCACCTGAAGGAAGCTGATCCCTGAGGTCCTGGATCAAACCAATCCCTGTTTATTTGTATAATACTGAGAAAACACTCCAGCCCATGGACAGACAGCCCCTCAGAGGCTCACAGCCTCCAGGGAATGGAGAAAAAAATGATTTTTGGGGTGCCTGGGATTAGCAACGGGGTTTGCTGTCTTCAAAACACTAGGAGTGATTCAGGCTGGAGGCTGAGCTATGAAGGTGCTGCAGGTCGTGGGAGGTGAAGCAGGATGGGGACAGCGTGGCAGGCTGGTGGTGAGATGGCACCAGCCCAAGCTCAGTGCCAGGGGCGCAGGCACACGGGCGCTGATGATGTCACAGAAATCCGGGGTTGCTTTGATGGGCAACCAAGATGAAGCACTAAACTGTACAGGGACGTGCAGGATATGGCCACTTGGCACTGCTGCCAGCAACAGCCAGAAAGCAGCCGGAGGAAGGCAGAGACGGGGCTGTAGGGTGAAAGCACAGAATCCTGTGACCACAGGTGAGACAACACAGCACCACTGGGGCTGGGCATCTCCAGCCATTTGGGCTGAAGCCAAACCAGTGAAAACTCACTGGATCCGGGCACTATCCCTGCCCACTGCCAGCCAAGCCCTGCTCTGTGTGGGTTTCGCCCAGCCAGGCAGCCAGATACGGTGGAGGTTAGAGCAAAGACATAAATAAAAGGTGAATATTTTCCACCTGCCTGTCCCAGCTGCCCTGCAGATTGCAGCTGTTTCTCCCCAGTCACGTTGGCCACAATACTCGTTGGGCTGGTATTTAATTGCCTCTCCCTAACGAGGCATTAGGCAGGGTGTAATTTGCCAGCACCGGTCAAACGACAGAGATAAAGCCGGCGCGCACACAGAGGCAGCGGAGCGGGGAAACTTCGCCGTCTGATTCCACTCCCCTTCGGAGCTGGTGGCTCCAGACATGGGCGGGATGCGAAGCGACGACGTCGCGGCCTCCGGGAGGAGGAAGGAAAATGTCAAACAACAGGAGACACCCACTGGCCGTGCGGTGAGCCGAGGTGAAGCCGTGTGTGTCCCTGGCGTCACCAGGGCTGGGCTGCCCTGAGCCACCTCAGGGGCTGGCCACGTCTCCTTACAGCTCAGTGCATCCCTCTTCTTGGGCTGTCTTCTCTTTTTCCTGAATTTCAGGTGTAAAGATACTTTAGGATTTCTCTCTCCGCTACTGTTTTTCACCTAAGCAGTGTGACCACATATATGGGGGATGGCAACTTCACTCTTGCTTGGGAATCACCCAGCTGGAGATGAAAAATCCAACAGGTCTTTAACTTCAGAGGCCAAAAGGCTGCCATAACACCAGTGTGGAGCCTTGCTGTTTCTTGGGACCTTGGCTTAGAAGCAGTTAAAAAAGGAATGAAAAAGGGAAAGCTTCATCCCACAGCTCCAACTTCTCAGCTTAGCTGTGCAGCACTGTGATGCTCTGAGCATCTCTGCCCTCCCTGGCTCCTCTCACACCTCAGGCTTCAGCCAGGGGAGAGAAGTTTCACTCAGATGCTATAAATAATTGAGAAGGAGGGAGTTAAAAATTAGCGTGTTCGCACAATGCAAGCACTGAAAAAGCAAAACACGCCCTTCCTTGTACTGGCCCAGGGAGCAGACCTGTGTTTCTGACCATTTATAATACAGCTGTGTATTATGAAGAGAGAGAAACTGGCAATACCCATTATTGATAGAGAGAGAAGGGCAGTTACACAGGTCATGGGTGGATTTTAGTGTTCCTTAAATATTTACACAAACCGCACTGTTAGTCAGAATCTCTTCTAAAGGACTGCAAATTTCCAGCACACAGTGAGCTTTAAAATACTCAGAAAGGACATATCACCACCAAAGTTAATTGGGGAACCACCAGGTTTTGGACATTCTGAGTATTTTTAGGATGATGGGTGTGCCATCCTACCAGTGCGGCAGTGACTCCCATGGGCCACCCACCTTGTGTGTGGGTCTGCAGGAGCTTGACCGCTCTGCCTCCTCCTGCAGAGGGGAGGCTTGTTGGGGATGGCACCAGGCCCTCGCATCCCATCCCCGCACTGCTCAGCACCTTCCTCCTGTGCACGCAGCAAAACCAGCTGCTTCGGCGGCAGGTTGCACATTAACGTCCACACCTACCACACGGAGTATTTTTTTTTACGAGAGGCTGTCAGATAACTCGGTGCTGGCGCCCGGCATCCTGGCACCCGCTACCCGGCACCCCGGGTGCGCCCGGGCGCAGAGGCCGCCGCCGCCTGTTCGGACACGAGCCGGGAGGAAGCAAACAAACAACAACAACAACAAA
>NW_008604154.1:0-1636 GCF_000691845.1 Merops nubicus | reverse complement strand
TCTGGTAAACCAAACACCACAACAAAAGTTGGGCCGTGTGGGAAATAAAAATTAGTGGCAAACAGATGTTGTTCATTAAATGAATGCCTGGTTTTGTACTTGAAAATTAGTGTAAAAGGGAAAAATTACTACCAAATCTGTTCTCAAAAATATGGATAGATGGGCAGACAGATAGCTAGATAGCCAGACAGATATAAAAGCTGTCATTCCTTATGTTTCTAAAAATGTTACGCACAAAGTTAATACAGTTTTATATTAACCCTAAGAAGTGTGTCCAGTAGAAAGTTAAAGAAAAGAAATTCATATTTTAGTTTTGTATATGTAACAAATCTGAATATGTTTTGCATATGGCCTTGGGGGAACTGCTAAGTAAAAGGATTTGTCAGCTCTGAACGAACCCTGCCCTTCCAAACACACACTGAAGAACTCTGCTGGCTGTTGCAGTGCACCTTCTGGAGACAGAGGTTTCTGTTACCTCTTTCTGCCCAGAGATGGGCACACATCCAGAATTTTCCATCTTTCCCAGGTCGTGGTTGGCTTAGCCACCACAAGACCGATCCCCTGACACCCACTGGACCCCTGACCTGTAGGCATCCCAGCTCTGCATCCTCACAGTACAATGCCTTTTGTAAATCCACCTACCAGCCTGTTAAAAACCCCTGGCCCCAAGGCCACATGCTTTTTTCCTTCTCCCTTGGGGTGGGTGCTGTTTCAGTGCCTGCCTCAGGTGTTTTTGTTTGTTATTTTCACATTATTAAAACCTTTTAATTTTGGAAGAAAGCGATCGTTGCCCATCCCTCCTTTAATTGCCACTGTCCTGCTCGCTGAAGACCACCCTGGAGGTACTACTGTGGTCCCACTGGTAGTCTTATCTTCCTGGGCAAAACCAGTAGGTATACCCCCTTTTAAAAGTAATATGCTGCTAATACTGGGGTGAATGGAACTAATTTTATGACCAAGAACTATTCACCTGATTGCACAACTGAAACTGTACTTGCTAGAAATCAGTCTGGTTTTTGAGTGTAAAGCTTGGTTTTGTTACTATCGTCCTCTCTGGGTACACATAGGCTGAAAAGATCAGGCCAATTCCAAACAGAATCAAATGGAAATTTGCTTTTGTTCTAGACTGGACCTAACTTTCAGCTCAAGTAACAGAATTGCATGTAGCATGTAGCTGGATTTAAAATAGTTTCCTTCTGAAATTCAGTTGGTTCTTTCTATCTATCCACCAAGAGGAGCAGCTTTGCTAGCCTTCTATCTGAACGTGCCAGCAAAAGCTGTGATCTGGAAAGCAAAGTCTTTCAAGGCCACTCATAATTCTGGATGGATCCTTTGATGAGTATAAGGAGGCTCCATCACATGGCACAAATTCTATCATCTTAGATACCTGGCTGTTTAAGTACCTGGGATCAGGCATATGAATTGCTATTTGTTTTAAAATCTTGCGTTAAAACATAGTGCTGTGAATATTTATTGCTACATTTGGTCTTATGAGAACTTTGTTGTTGTAGTTCATAGGAGTTACAGCTCAGGAAAACAAAACTCAGTGCTACACAATGGGTGTCTAGGTCAACCATGTGTGATTCCATGTGTCTTGAGAACTAAATCAGTGCTGGAATTTCAAAATTGATCCAAT
>NW_008604153.1:0-222 GCF_000691845.1 Merops nubicus | reverse complement strand
CTTCTTCTTCCTCCTCCTCTTTTTCCTCCTCCTCCTCTTTTTCCTCCTCCTCCTCTTTTTCCTCCTCCTCCTTTTCCTCCTCCTCCTTTTCCTCCTCCTCCCACAGCTACCGGTGGGGGGGATGGGGGGGGTTTACAAAAATTATCCCCTTCACCCCACCTTTGGAGGCCTGTCCTCTTCACCGCTCTGCCTTAATTAAGAACAGTAATTAATGCTGCACTG
>NW_008604152.1:597-2380 GCF_000691845.1 Merops nubicus | reverse complement strand
GGCGGGCTCTGCTCACCACAACACTATCCCAGCCCTGATCCTGGAGGAATCCCTGAGCCGTGGCCTCACTGTGAAGGGGTGTCCATGGGACATCACATGTATGCTGTGGATGTGCAGCTCTCCCCACATGAACTAACAAGCATGCAGGCTCTGATGCAAAGCATGCCACATCCCTTCTCAGCTGCTGCTAGCCCCATACCTGATGGCCCCAGTGCACCCACCCTATCTCCCACTCTGCAAAGTGCCCAGATGCTTACGGACACCCTGGGTGCAGGAGGAAAGGAGACAGTGATGCCGTCCTCTGTCCCCTAGTTTTGGACAAGTGGGAAGCATCCTCCCCCGGGGGGGGACACACTCATGGTGCTGGTACAAACCCCATGACTACCCACTGCAGAGAAAGATGACTTGGTACTTGTGGCAGGTCTCTGGCGTTAGACACTGCCCAGTAATCAGCTTCACCATGTGTCCAAATCACATTTGAGTTAGAACAGAACTAATTATGTTCAGTGATTTTACTTTTCAGCTTAGTCTTTTCTAACTAACTGCCCTTTCTGACGTTAACAGCATATTTTTGCAGACAGTGTCTGCTTCTAGCAGTGATAGTGCTCCATGTTTAGAGTTACTACCAAGGATTGGTATGCAGACCAAGGTCACTGCTAAATATTGTGGACCATGTTGGGAGGGCACAGAAAGTAAAAGGCTGCACCTGTGGGGAGGAGCAGACAGGACAGGTGACCCTAAACTGACCAATGAGGGATTCTATCCCATATATATCATATTCAGTATAAAGCTGAGGGATCACGAGGGTCAAGCTCTCTTCTTTAATGACCATCATCCAAGGAGGCATCTATCCATTCTGCCTTCAATCCCAATCCATGTGCTCCTGAATCCAGCTCCTGCATCTGGTTCCCATCCGCCTCTGAGTACAGCCTGGGACTTACACAGTGCTTACACAACTTATTGGATGCCTGAGACCATTCAGGAGACAGACAAGTGGCAGACCAGGGGGGTCTGTAAAGGTCGACCAAAGGGATATGGGAAAGGTGGTGTCAGGTGAGTAGACCAAGGGGAAAGTTCTTAAGGCCACCCAGGGGGGGTGAGAACTACTATACCAGACAGTAAGCTGGAGATAGGAGATTTAAACTCAACTCATTTTGGTCTAAGGGAGGACGTTCCCTTACAATTTCAGTATTAGGCAGTGGACCCAGAAAAAGTGGTGAAGTGTGAAGCATTCTTTTTGATTTTCTGGTTATTCGCCCATTGGAAGCAGCAAAGTCTGCATGTGGTTGGGCAAGAGAGGTATCTTAAGAGCTTGAGTCTCTTCTGGGTGGTTGTCTTGGACAGGGGGTCTAGATAACACCTGGGTTTAAAGGGTTTAAGTCTCCGTCTGGTCTGTGATAAGTTGGTACTTTGAAACTCACCCTTTGTTTCACTGGAATATGATTATTGGATCTTGATCACTGTTTGGGTGTTGGTCTAAATTTATTGTATTGTGTTTTATATATATTAATGTTAATAACATTTAGATATCACTCAGAAATGAAGCCCTGTTGCTCCCAGCCTCTCTGATATCTGAGGATATGCTGGAACGCAAGGGGGTTTATTTTCTGCCAAATTGTTCAACCTCTTGCTGATCAGGAGTTAACTAAGATAGGAAACAATAAAAGCAGGGAAAAGAAGAAGAATGAGAAAGGAAAAGAAGAGGATGGTCTGACAATAGTCCCTCGGGGAGGATGCTGAGGTTGTGGGATAGCCTGCACATTACTCTAGATGGTGTCCCACA
>NW_008604152.1:0-551 GCF_000691845.1 Merops nubicus | reverse complement strand
TTATAATCTTAAACAGGATCCGGTGCTAGCAGGCTAATGCCAGGAGAACTAGCACACCATAGTAACAGAACAGAGAATATTTATACGCTGGGGATTGAAATGAAGTTACATTGTAGCTATTGTCCCTGATTGGTTCTGGGGGCTAAATCGATAAAGGATGCTTTGGTTTAGGGGTTTGATTTAATCACCCTAAGGTGGAGCCAGCTTTTCAGTCCAGCAATTATCACCCTAAGCACAGCCATTCTGAGTCCTGTGTAACAATTCCCCCCTTTGAGACTTATTGAGCTTATTTCCTGAAGCCTATAAGTCTCACTCTTCTATAAAAACCTGTTGCTTAGTTTCACTTAGGTAATATCATCAGCACACAAAATACTATCTAGAACCCTTGAGTACATCCCGATTCACGTGGGCACTTTCTGTACTCTGGATATAGGCACAGTTCATCAGTGAGGATCATATCTGGTAATCTTCAGCTTTAAATCCCCAGTAGGAGTCAAAGTCCATTGGCTTTGCTCAGGTTTTGTTGCTTCTTTTATTCTTGTATAGTGAAT
>NW_008604151.1:0-1470 GCF_000691845.1 Merops nubicus | reverse complement strand
GTTGGTGGATGGTAGAGGAGGGGGAAGGGTCGTGGCGGTGCCTATTAGCCACGGGAGACTCCACTCTGGAGGAAGTTTTGGGTGCCACTGGTGGATGTGCCAGTGCTGGGCATGATACCACAGTTGGTGGATGGTAGAGGAGGGGGAAGAGTCGTGGTGGTGCCTATTAGCCACAGGAGAATCCACTCTGGAGGAAGTTTTGGGTGGCACCGGTGGATGTGCCAGTGCTGGGCATGTACCATGGTCCTGCTGGCCTTGGTGACACGAGGTGGTGTCCAGTGGCCTTGTCTGGAGTGCACAGAGTGCTCGTTCTGACCCCTTTCCTTCCCCTGCTCAGTGGGTTCTTTGGCTTTCTGTTCTCTGGCAGGTTGGAAAGACCTTCCTGCATGGTCAGGAGCAGATGCTGTGACTTGGAGGGGGAAATAACACAGGAGCTCCATGTTTCTCTTGTATGAAAAGCTCTTCTTCCTGGCCAAACCAAAGATCCCAGTTTGGACACCTCTAAACTCACAGAAGTTTGGCTGATTTCTGCTTTGCCTCTCTTTGCCCACTTTTTTCTGCCTGAGCTCTTGACCCATGACTCCTGTGACCGCTGCTGGAGCCCTTGTGGATGCAGTTGGTGGAGTCTAGGACATGACATACCCACCTCCAGACTTTGGCTCTCATCCCCATCTCTGGAGATGGCATTGGTAGTGACTGTGGGGGAAACTGGGCCACTGAACCCACGTAGACCTGGTGACTCTCCAGCTAGAAAGCCCTGGAGGTGTTCTCCACCAAGTCACAGTGGGGGCCTCTTGCAGTATTGGGGTGAACGGAGCTTGCTGGCTGTGTGGCAAGCTGAGTCCTTCTCCAAAAGCCAAGAAAATGGTTCATTTCCTGGCAGACAGGGAGAAAGGGATGGGCTGATCTTCCAGGTCATGTGTCCTCAGCTGCCCTCTCTGATGGCCCCAGGCAGGGCTGCAGTCTGCTGCCAGGACCTGCTGTGGGGCTGGGCGAGGAGTCTGCAGAGATCCAGTGTCCCTGGAGCTTCCTCCTGGTGGGGCTCACTCTGCCCTCCACGGCTTCCTTTTGGTCTTGTGCTGCTTACCAGGGCAGGTCTTGGACAAGGAGGGTTGTGTTGGTCTCCTGGTGTGGTTGACCCAAAATTGAAGGATGCAGCAGCAACTCCCCAAAAATGAACACCCCCAAAAATGGGAACGATGAGTCCGTTGAGTTGGTTTTGCTGGTTTTCTGTGAGGTGGAGGGAAGGTTGGGCTGGTTTCTAGCCCTCACTGGTCTGACTGACCAGCCTGAAGGTGTGTGCAGGACCCCAAACTGGGAGGGTGAGAAAAGACCCTCTTGAACTGGAGAAATGGCAGAAGTTAGGGTGAAACCTGCTGCTCGTGGAGGAGGAGACTGGCACGCTGGAAGGATGTGCCATGATGGGCGCTGGTGATGGTGGCAGGGTGGGCACGTGGGGCCCCGGGGGCT
>NW_008604150.1:40048-45255 GCF_000691845.1 Merops nubicus | reverse complement strand
TCCCTGCGGGCCTCCGGGCAGGCAGCTGGCACCAGCCTCACCTCCTGCTCTCCTACCCGCCGGCCACCGCCAGCAGAGCTTTGCTGGACCTCGCAAGCCGCCTGCACGGCCCAAGGGCTTCACTTGCCCAGCAGTGCATGCGAAGGGGTGGTCTGCTTTGTACCCAAAGCCATTTGTACCCAAAGTTGCACACTCTGGGGAAGAAAGAGAAATAAAGTCATTGGTCACCTCAATGGCTTTTTAAAGTTCTGGACTGGGAAGGCAGGTCCTGGCCAGGCTTAGCAAATCCCAGAGCAGCTCCGTTATTCCCTAATATTCCTGTGGGGAGGGGGCACTAGGTGACTCAATCACTCGGATGGTCTCTGGCCCAGCTCCTGTGCCAGCAGGACAGGCACAGTGGTGTGACTCTACTACGCTTTGAATTCCTCCTTTTTGAATTTGGTGTTATTAGGGATTCTTTCCCTTTTTTCCCCCTTAAACGAGCCACCTCTTTCCCCTGCACACAGATAAGCACATTGGACCCTGTGGCCTTCCCAGACCTTGAAAGGGACCAGTTTCAAAAACCCCAAGGAACTCTCTAGCTTGTTGGTGTGAACCCTAGACACAGTTCCATGGCTTCATGGGCTCTGCTTGGATGCAGATTTTGATCATGTGCTGGACACATGGGGCAGCTGGGGCTTCCAGAGAAAGAGCTGTGCAACTTGGTCTTGTGGCTTTTTGCTTCCTGAAAGGGGAGTTCCTTGAAAATGTCCCCTTATTACAGTAATTGTCCTTGATCTATACGGAATAACTTTGCTCATATTGACTCCCATTGTCTCCCTTTAGCCAGAAAATAGACAATCCAATGGCTATTGTTCAATCTGGAGGTGTGCCAAGATTGGAAAGGGAGATAAGAAAATACGTGTTTGCAGCTGTTGTTTAGACTCTGGGCATATCCTGGACACAGTGTGAGTCTCGGAGAAAATAAAAGTCTTTTCCCACACTGGGCTTAGCAGCGGTGTCACTGGCTGGCCGGGATGCACGGGCAGAGCTGCTGAGCTCTTCACTGTCACTGGAGGCTGAATTCAGGCCCTGTGCTCGAGGTCTCTTAGTCAATGGACCTGCAGGCAGGAGCTGGGTTACTTCACTGGAGAGTATACAACTCAGTGGATGTATTTCCAGTCTTCTCAGTGTCCCCTGAAACCGGCGTGGCCTAACCCCACCAGCCTGATGGCCATTCAGGCAACACTGAACTGAATTGATCCAGTTACATTCTGTATTCTCATCCCAGATCTGGGTTCTTTACCCAGTGTGGAAAATCCAATCACACAGAGTTGAGATACTTGCTTCAGTTCTGGTTCTGCACAGAAAAGGGATGTCAGGAGGTAGTTCACAAAACTAGCACACCTCTGAGACATAAACCAGATCTTACAAAACATCAACAAAGAAGCTACAGTAAGCTGGTCAGTCCTTTCCTCACTCTCAGCTTCACACATGAAAGCAGAAACTTAGCTCTCAATGCTCCTGCTATCTTTTGGGACCACCCAGCACTTACCTAGGTGTGATACCACCTCTCACTCCCCGTCCCTGGTTGTGAAATCTAGAACTTTTGATAAGCCTTTTGACAATGCTTTGGGTCTGAGGGGTGGGGTATTCACATTGTAATTAGCTATATAAAGGGTACCATTTTAGCAATCCTTATTGCTCTTCCTTATGCAAGACTCTGCCTCCTTTTAAGCTTACTGTCCCCTTATCCCTCCTTTAGGCCTTATCTTGTGAAAAGATTCTTTGTCTGCCTTCCAACAGTATGACAAAAGCAGGCAATTTCATCCATGGAGTTCATTTACTGCTTGGATATAGGAACATCCTTCAAAGCCCCTCAAGGGGGAGAGCCCTTTGGAAATGCCTTCCAACACAGTGGCAGTGCAAAGGAAATAAAAATTAAGTGGTACCAAAAGAACAAAAATAGCATCTTTCAGCAGGAAAGTGTCAGGAAGCTTCTAGTGTGTTATCTTCATGGCCAAAAAATTACACCTACTTATATTAAACTAAATAATGCCACTGTGTCCTGGAGGAGTGGAAGTGGAAGATTTTGAAGAAGAAAGTTTTTGGAGGATTTTAATCTAGGACAAGTGTCCTATTTCTGACATCTGTTAAGTGTGAAGAGTCATAGAAATTAATCTAAAAGAACATGGGAAATTTCTTTGCCTTGTTAGGAACTCATCAGCTCAAAGGAATTTGGCTTAGGAAACGCGTGTATGTCAGGTAGTTGGCACACTTCTGACAATGGAAACCTCAGTCTGCAAAGAACAGCATGGAGGTGAGTGTCTTTGGGAAGCAGACGTGTTCAGAGTGGTACATGATACTAGTCCTGAGATGACAGGGATAAGAAGAGACATGAGGTGAAAAAGAAGCTTCTACCAAACAGTGAGCTACAGAAGTGTGTGACACATAGTATATATTTCATTAGTTGGAGTAACAAATAACTGACCTCCACTTTGTAATGTTATGATCCATTAACTGTGCCATAACAACTGGCACACAGAAGCATTTGTTGCTGTGTATTCATACTGACCACCACCTTTCCCTAAAAATCTAACCAATTTCTGAACTGGCTGCTATGTCTGCAACAGCAGTGGGCTTCTGAGTTGCCCAAGACAAAGACAGCTTCTTGTAAGATAGGTTTTTTTTTTCTCTGACTCTTCCTGGTGGACTAAAGGGAAGCTGACCTTTGGCGTTGTATACTGAGTGGCCATTCTGAGGTACCCACTCTGAAAGTAGTCAGCTTTCTATAGGGCTTTATTATATGGAGTTGCCACAGGAACACTAATCAAGAGGAACTGTGACAAAACCAGTCAGTACTGCCTACCTTCCACAACAGGCTGTAGTGATGGGGATGCATGGAAGAAAGTTGGTACTGTTCTATTAATAAGGACACTGGAAAAATGGAGGATCTAACAGCATGTCACAAATTGTTGCCCATCTCAAAAGTTAGGCCTTTAAAATAAGTTTTCACTCTAATTCACCAGCTGATCTCTTTTTAAATGGTAAGCTAATTTACTAATACTTCTGTGGGAAGACGGAACCAGCAAATACCAGCTGAGTTTCTACTGGTCAGCACCAACGTCCGAAGCAGGCAAAATCCCATAAGGAAAATATTATTTTATCTGAAAGGGAGACAATAATTGAAGTAGGGTGATTTCAGCACCGGGAATCAGCAATTTCTGATTCTGTTATCCCTCAACATACGTTGGTTTTGGGAAAATCACAAAGACTGACTGAAGAAAATGCACATATGCATCTGCTGGACTGAAATTAGTTGCATATGCAAATCAGGAGGTTGCAAAAATATCAGTTAATTATACACCACATTAGGCACATGCATTCACAAACATGTGCATAAGTGTAGAAAAGATACACTGCGTATTTTGATATAAGTCAAAGCATACCCACAGGTCTGAAAAATAGTTCTAGTGCAAAGAGCTCTCAGTGTTCTGAATATTTGTTTTTTAATCTTTCACAAAATAAATATAGACAAGCAAGCTAGAGCCAGATGTACCAGAAAGCCCAAGATCCTACTGCAGTGCTAATAGGAAGCCTAGCAGGTTGTTAGGCACTGACACAATTCCTCGTGAAGTCTCAGTCTGCTTCCACCTAGCAGCTGTTTCACTTGGTCAGAATCTAACTTTGATATTGAAAATAACAAGGAGAAAGTTGAAGGAACTGTAAATAAAAAAATCCCATTTCCTGCAACTCCAGCATCCATTTATCAAGTCACGCAAAAATGTACTGAATAAATAGCTATTTATAGGTTGTTGGCCAAGGAGGACCTGAACAAAGCAGCAAATAAACTGGGAAGGGACAGTCTTTTTGTCTTGCAGTCATTACATATAAATTTCCTCCTGAACAAAGTAAGGCATGAGGACGTGCTGTGTCAGCCAGTGAAATGTACACACTGCACCACCTACAACCACCAAATCAGTGCTCTCATCTGCCCCTAAAACAGTGTTTTGTAAACACAGACAGTCAAACCTTTCCAAGATCATTTGTTTCTGACACTGAAATACAATCAACTGTTGGACCCCACTCAGTCATAGTAGAGACCGGTTCTGGGGAGGAAACACTGAAGGATGTCTTCTTCAGCTGATAATACACGATGGTTCAGAAAGATAAAATACAACTGCTCCAAGCTGGACAATCAGCACAACAAAACTCTTAAGTTTACAAAAGGAATTTGGGAGACCAGCTCATTGGTAAGGAGGTTCATGACCTTAGCTTTGTATTTCATCCAAAAAATTCCCACCTTGATCTCTCTAGAGCAGTAGTCCCTAACAGGAGAATGGGATATCACCTCACCAGTAATTGCTTGAGATTAGAAAGCCTCCAACATCATCCCTTCTTTGTGCAGGTATTCTGGCAGAACCTTCATGTCAGGCTAGCAGGTTTCCTAATGGCCCCCACTACCACTTCTGTGGTGATGCACACACATGGTGACAGAAGGCACTCTGCTGTGCAACCTTATCCTCATGGTACCTACTTCCAGCTCTCACCCAAGTACTGCACATAGTGTATGAGACAACATGGTCTCAGTATGAAATGTGGGCCATGGAGGAGTTCTAAGAGCACTTCACTTGTGTCTCACATTTACTAAGACAGACTAGATGAACTTCATATCCCCTAGTCACTAGTGAATGCACTTACTTCAATAATTTTTTATTATTAAGCTCTGTTAAAGGTAATGGGAAATACTCAAGATTGTAGGCCACGCAGACACACACATACACGTCAGAGCAGAGTTGAAGGAGGCACATGACGTTTGCACAGCTGAGGAAGGTGGTACTGTAGGGGAAAAAAGCTTGTGGCTGTTTTCCAACCAAGAATCATAAAGAGTATCCTTGAACCCCAGGGCCACCTCTGTTGCAGGCTCATGGAAACACCAGGTGTCTGCAGAGGTGTCCGGCAATCCACAGACCTAGCAATGCTTATTTGCTGTCCAGAAAAATCCAACACAACAGACCATTAACACCTCCAACCCCGGTCTTTTGCAGCCTTTCCACATTCTGGCTGGCAAAATCAATAACGTACCATTTCCACACATAGCGAGCAGTAGCTGAGCTGTTCTGATTTGATGTAGACAGCCCTCAGGGGCTTCTCTTTGGAGCACTTGTCGCATGGACCAAATACAACTGCTAAAAAGGTCTGGTCACACATCTTTGCAGTTCAGGAGA